>NW_020171825.1:1266270-1275789 GCF_003031525.2 Neophocaena asiaeorientalis asiaeorientalis | reverse complement strand
GGGAGAGGCCAAAACAGTGAGAGCCCCGCGTACCGAAAAAAAAAAAAAAAAAAAAGGATGCATTCTTATTCCAAGTTTTTTTTTCTCTTTTGATTTAGTCCTCTTAGATGAAGGATGTTTTGTGTTTAAAGTGTTTTATAAATATAAAAATTATGACAGGAAAGACTTAGAGTATAATTAGCAGGGAAGAAAGCTTATGGTTCTCTGGGATGAGAACACCCATGACTTATTGACCCCGTACAATACGTTCATAATCTCACGTGTTAAGAGCACATCATGGTCAAAGGGCATACTGAGTGACTATTTGAGAATGATGGTGATGGAGAGCATGTACCAGGAACCGGTCAGTGGGCAGACAACCATTTGTGTATTGGCTGTAGTTGGAAGAAGTGCTTCAGAGACACTAGTAGAACACTAGTAGAACTAGTAGAATGGAAACCATAAAATAGGTGGATCTTCCTCCCCTCCATTTCGGCTTGTTTGCCAGTCCCCTGTCTGCACACCATCTGTACAAGGCTCAGGACCTGCAGCCCTCTTCCAATGGGTATCTGATGAGGAATACAGTAGAGCTATAGATCACTAGAGTATCATGCCTCAAGTGATGGATTGTGGCTTGGACCCTTCCAAAAGTGAGAAAGAAGGCCGAATCTTCATGGACTGAAGACAGCTATTATTTTTTCACAGTTTGGGAGAAAGCTACTGTGATGATCTGCTTTATGTGTCAACTTGGCTAAGCTATAGTACCCAGTTATTTAATCAAACACTAATCTAGATGTTGCTAGGAATATGTTTTGTAGATGTGGTTAACATCTACAATCATAAATTAGATAAATTACATAAGTTAGACTTTACATAAATTAGATTACCCTGGGTAATATAGGTGAGCTTTACATAAATTACATTACCTTTACAGAAATTAGATTACCCTGGGTAATATAGGTGGGCCTCATCCAATCAGTTGCAGACCTTAGAAGCAACAATTAAGGTTTCCTGGAAAAGAAGTTCTGCCTTAGGACTACAACATCAACTTCTGCCCAAGTTTCCAGCCCCTCAGCTTGCCTTATGGATTTGCACTTGTCATCTTTTGAGCTATTGCTTTAAAATAAATCTATCTGTCTATTGGTCTATCTATCTATCTTCTTTTGGTTCTGTGTCTCTGGAGAGCCCTGACTGATACAGCTTCTCTCTATCCAGAGTTTGCCGGGTTTTTTTGTCTCTATTATAAACCCAGCTCTCAGCGGTCCAGGGTACAAAGTGTTTTCTTTACACTAGGAAAATCAACTGCATTACTAAAACAACAAACCACGTAAATTAATCCTAAACTATAAGCCAACTCTGATCTTAAAACCTACTAATCTTTGGTATAACTGAAGTACATTTTTTAAATCCTTATTGATTTTACCTTATCAAAAGTTGTAAGTTCAAAATATCTGCATTTGAATCCCATATCTGCCTTAGTTCTTACAACTTTATAGTCTCTAACTATTCACCTAGTTGGTCTCCCCACTTGAACACATACCCATCAGTAAGGAACCTCAGTATGCCAGTGAGGTGGCAGTTGTCTCTGGGTGCTAAGACAGTGGGACTGAAGTTGTAAGCTTTATATTACAATGAAGTAGTCTTTCCTTTGACACTAAACTTGAAAGGTGATAATCTCATATTTTAAGGTTTCAGGATCACTCAGGAGTGAAAAATTCTTCCCTGTTTAAATAGTTATTTTTATTTTCAGGACCAGTCCTGGAATCCTTTACATACATTCCGGTCATTTGAACTCTGAGAATCACAGATGTTAGGAACCTCACCTCTCGCCATTCCCAGGCATACTAGTCAGGGTCTGGGTTCTGTGAGTCATTTATCACAGGCTTCGGTTTTAAGCCATTCCCAATGGGGTTATGTGTAAGCCTTTTCAACTCTCCGTGACTGTGTTCCATATACACATATCGATCGCCCTTTCTAATTCCCAGACCTGGTGCCCTGCCCTTCTCTCTGGCTTGGGTGAAGCCACATAGAGGCACCATGCTGGCCCTTGAGGGGTGGGGAAAGAACCTGGCCCTGCTGAGCAGACGTCTCTTGATGGTAATCCTCCAGCGAGCCAAGGGCTTCCAAAGAGACTGTGAGTGTGGCCTTGTTGATGAGGAATGTAGTCACAGTCATACAAAAAAGTACCCAGTCTCTGCCTCACGACCCCATGCATGGCCCATCATCCCTGCCGCAGAAAGAAACTGGACAGGACCTCACCATAGGAGCCTGTCAGCCCTTGTCACTACTTAGCCCAGGGGCTACTCAGAATGAATGGAGGCATTCACGTCCACCCCCCACCAACTGCACGGCCCTCTCTCAGCCCTTGCCACCTGGGGAGCACCATACCAGGCCAGGGCAATCAAGCTTGGCTTCTGCATGGTTGTGCAAAGCTTGCCATCAGCCAAGCTCCTGAAATATTTACATTTATACAGGCAGGGCTCAGATTCATTTTTAACCAACAGAAGCCATAGCAGGTTAGGCCTGGGTATGGTTTGAGAGGGTCCCTTCATCCCATGTAAGCAAACCTATCAACGATCGCTCACCTGGCTGAGAGAGCAGGGATCTCATTTACCAAAAGAGTCAAAAAGTTGGCCATTGTCACAATCTAAGCATTGGAAGAAACACACATCAGAAAATCACATAGTTTTCCCCTCCCTTTTATTCAGAGATTTGATTTCATTTATGCACAGGGAAAAGTCAAAATGCCCCTCCTGATGGGCACTCTTCTGAGGACTCAGGGCCAGCACATTGCAAGGTGAGAAAGCACAATACGTGTATTTATTTTCTTTTCCTTTTTTTTTCTTTTCTTTTTTTGGTACGCAGGCCTCTCACTGTTGTGACCTCTCCCATTGCGGAGCACAGGCTCCGGAAGTGCAAGCTTAGCGGCCATGGCTCACAGGCCCAGCCGCTCCGCGGCATGTGGGACCTTCCCGGACCGGGGCACGAACCTGTGTCCCCTGCATCGGCAGGCGGACTCTCAACCACTGCACCACCAGGGAAGCCCACATGTATATATTTTCAAAGATAGTATGACGTGACACCATAGAGCTTTTGTGGCTACCTAGTCTCTTTTGAAGAACTGTTAGAAAAACTAGATGATTGGCAAGAAAATCTATAGAAGGGAAGGAGGCAGGAAGATCCACATTTTCAGCAAAGATGGATGGGTGCACTCGAGCCTCAATTAGCACTTGTTCCCAAATATTTCAGCACACCTTAGACATGGGTTTTCTGAGAGAAAACAATGATCAAAGCCAGAGGGTTAGGTGAATGTTCCCATGGTTGTGACAGTTGTCCCCAAAGAAGCAGTTGAATTTATCTCAAAACTGAAGGTTTCACTAGCTTGTGCCTCTCATCAAATTGGTTTTGCTTGCATGGGAATTATTTTTAAGTACTCTAAAATGGTATCATTTCCTAGTTGCAAATTATTTGGGTGTATTTTGAAACTAATTAAAAGGGAAATGTCCTATTTTGTAAAGAGCAGCATTTCTACATTTTAAACATCAGATGTTCTCTGTGGGGAGCAGGGTTTTATCTTTGTCAGTGTTGGCTGTTGCTAAGTGCATCCCAGATTGAAAATCTAAATGAAATAACTGCAAGGAAAGGCATGGGGGAAGTTTATGTTGGAAAAGCAGGAGAGAGACACATATACATATATAATACATAGACAATTTATCTGTGAATTTAAAAAGCCTTTTCATGGCATATATTTTTCTATCTTGCTACTTATTTCACTGTGAGCACTGCAAACATGGTGGGCTGCAGATGTGCCAGGCTCCATCATGGTTCCAAAAATTGGCTTTGTACATATGCTAAATTAGAGATTGGATAGCAGAAACAGTTCACGGATCCTGGATTGGCAGGGATTCCTCATGAAAGAAGACAGGGCCGAAAGCCTGCGGGGCTCACTCTCCAGCCAGCAGTAATGCAACATGCTCTATCCAAGCAGCCAAAACCCATTTTAAAATAAATTCTGAACCTTCATCAGTCATTAGGTCCAGCTGAGGTAACATAACCACCTCCCCAAAAGTCTAATCCCCTTTCTTGTTTCATGAGGAAGGGATTATATTCAGTCTTGCATGGGACAGAGCTTTGAAATTTCTCACCAAAGGATCCAGGTCATTTCAGTTGCCCCCTGCAGTGAACAGGCCACCCCAGTGTCGAAGGAGGAAGGCAAGAATCCTACAGACAAAAATCTTTCCATTTTTGTCCTCCTTGTAAATAAGCAAACTGCCATGACGGTTCTGATGCAAGAATTAACACAGCGAAGAAATGTATTAGACAGCCGGAGCAGATAAGTCTATGCCAAAAGGATCCACCATCTGGGTCTTTTTTGCTCACTGTGTCAACCAGAAAATGCCTCTCTCATTTACAAGTAGCTACTTGACGGCTTTACTGTTCCCCAGAGATACACTTGATTTTTATAGACAATGATGAGTTTTAATAAAAACAACAACAACAAAAAAAAAACACAGCTTGGGTTGTTGACCTTGGAATGCTGCTTCATCTTAGAGTTGAGCACTAGAGAGGAATTGAGGAGACTTATTTTCTAGGCCAATAGGTGCTTTTGACTCTAATGATGACGTCTGACAAGTTAAGAAATACTTCTAAGTGGGGACATTAACTCCAGGTACTTTACCTTTCTCCTAAGGGTATAGTGAAGAATCAAGAGTTGAACTAGGTGACCTTTGTCCCAAACAACACCCTAACGTGAAACCTGGATCAAAGCCTCGAGGCCTTTCAGATACTGTCAATCATTCACTCACCTGAGTATGCAAGCTCTGCCCACAACACACACTCAGTAAATATTGTTGAATATATTCATTGGGTTGTAACTTAATCGGTTCAAGCTGATACAATGAATATCGTAGACTGTGTTATTTAAACAACAAACATTTATTTTGTCACAGTCTGGAAGCTGGGGAGTCCAAGATCAAGGTGCAGGACTATTTGGTTCCTGATGAGAGCCCTCTTCCTGGTTCATAGATGGCTGCCTTCTTGCTGTGCCTGCACATGGGGGAAAGCATCTCTCTTGTGTCTCTTCTTATGAGGGCACTAATCCCATTCAAGAGCTCTACCCTAATGACCTAATTGCCCCCAAAACCCCATCCTTCAAATACCATCACATTTGGGGGTTAGGGCTTCAATATATGAATTTTAGGGAAACAAACATTCAGTCCGTAGAAGGTTGATTCTCTCATTGGGTGGCATCAGTGCGGTCAACATCTTGAGTAATCCGTGGAGGAGAGAGCTTTGCGTCACATTCTGTATTGTGTGTGACAGAGTGAAAAAGTGCCTAAATAGGCATCAGGAGACTTCAGTTATAGTCTTGGCTCTACCCCCATCACATTGATGACTTTCAGTGATTTATTGATCTCCCTGGGACTTTCCTCTCCTTGTTTCTAAAATGACTAGATAGTTGCTGAACTTTCTTCAGCCCTAAAATTGTATGTTTTTCTGATTCCAAATCTTAGCCGATCATCTAAAAATGCATTCTTTGAATGATATCTACTAGGCCTAAATTTAAAAGTCGGCGTTCTTGGTGGAAAGAATTAAACCAAGCACACATCCTAAAGACAGTGATTCAGAAATACTGTCTCCCTCTTCCCCTTAACAGGTGCTCTTTCAGTGGAGGTGAAAAGCAAAAAGGACAAGAACAGGCACTGATCCACAGAATGAATGGGAAGGCTGAATATGGCTCCAGACAGCACTATGATCTTTAATGTAGAATTTAAGAGGGAAGGAAGGAAAAGGGAGAACTCATCTTCATTAACACACTATTTTGTAGTAGCTCTTTTGAAGAACCACTGTTCTTGGAATATGCTTCCCGTAGTGGATTGATTGGTGGCTTCTCAAAAGATGTGTCCACATCTTAATTCCCAGAACCTATAAATGCAACCTTATGTGGAAAAGGGTCCTTCTAGATGTAGTTAGGATGTCAAGATGAGGTCATCCTTAAGGCCCAGGTGGGCCTTAAGTCCAAGGACAAGTATTCTTAAAAGAGACACAGAGAAGAGATTAGAGTGATGCAGCCACAGGGGATGCCGAAAGCCCACAGAAGCTGGGACAAGCAAGGAAGGATTCTCTAGGGAGCAAGCACAGCCCTGTTGACCCCTTGATTTCAAATTTTTCTGGTCTTCAGAGCTGTGAGAGAATAAATCTCCATTGTTTTAAGCAGCCAAGTTTGTGATAATTGCTTGTGGCAGTCTTAAGAAACTAATACACTTCAGAGGACATTTCAAAGGATGGACATCATTAATTGGGAACTCCAATATCTCTTTTTCTAGTAACATCATGGTCAGTCTTGCTAATAATAAAAATCAAAGAATGCTGACTTAAAACATATTAATAATATTATTAAATCTGAATATTGGACCTCTTTTGAAATAAACATTTTTTGCTCATGTAATGGCTGTCCAGAAATATCTTCTGAAAGAACCACTGTTTTTAAAAATTTTTGGTAGAAGAGAAAGGGGCTTCATTCCTCCATCCCCGGCTTTGTTTTGGTATCTTCATTTCTGTACCAGATCCACCCTCTTCATTAGCCTTTCTGTTTTAGGGTATTTCAGCTTCACAGAGTAATAGTATCAATAAAATTCTGCTGTTTTTTTTATACATTTATCAAACAGTCAACTAGCTGGTCTTTTGGCCCGAATTGGTTGGCCTGTTCTCAGAGTTCTGTCTCAGTACATCTTTTTTTTTTTTTTTTTGTGGCGCATGGGCTTAGTTGCTCCATGGCATGTGGGATTTTCCCGGACCAGGGCTCGAACCCGTGTCCCCTGCATTGGCAGGCGGATTCCTAACCACTGCACCACCAGGGAAGTCCCTCAGTACATCTTTTAAAAACTGTTTTCCAATATAGTTTTCATTTCAAATTTAGAATATGATGTTAATCAACTTGCTAGCTAACAATTGAGGGTGAACAGCTTACAGCGTTTGTGACAATATTATAGGGCTCGAACCCGTGTCCCCTGCATTGGCAGGCGGATTCCTAACCACTGCACCACCAGGGAAGTCCCTCAGTACATCTTTTAAAAACTGTTTTCCAATATAGTTTTCATTTCAAATTTAGAATATGATGTTAATCAACTTGCTAGCTAACAATTGAGGGTGAACAGCTTACAGCGTTTGTGACAATATTAGATTTATTTATTTCCAAACAAGTGATTTTTTTTTTTTTTTTGCGATAACGCGGGCCTCTCACTGCTGTGGCCTCTCCCGTTGTGGAGCACAGGTTCCAGTTTTGCAACTTAGCTTTGATGGTTGACTTCCAGTAGGAAAACTATGAAAGCACTTACCTTGTACTGGTCTTAGATCTTTCTGACATTTCTCTATTCCCATGGTGCCAAGCGCTAGTTCATACCACTGGTTTCTCCTTCCATACCTTAAGATGATCTCTTGAAAGAACCCACCTTAGACCCCACTGTTACCTTACTTCTACTTCTTTTTTAATTATTCAGTTCAATAAACATTTATTAAGTAGGTACAACATGCTCGCCAGGTAGAAGAAACCAACATGTAGACAGGTCATTTCAGTAGATGGTGGCAAAAATTGACAGGGGTAACTGTACAGAGATGGATGTGAGCCGGTGTGTTGACTTATATATCAAAACTGAGAAATACCCTGGAAAGGAAGTTTATTGTCAGACAGACTTCTCTAGTCCTAAAGTTATCTTCCAGGGGAGCTCAAGAACCCATCCCCTAAGTGGACTGGGCAAGCCAGCCATTTACCACTGGTCACAATCAGAATTAGGAGTGTGGGTTTCACAATAACTTTTGGTTTTTCTAGTTAGAGAGTGGGAGCAGAATGTCAATAATGGCTCCATTTGACCCCCAGTGGAGGTCAACGGCCAGCTGCATGTGGGGTATGTCATATTAAATCTGTTAAAGCCAAAAAGAAAAAAAGAGAAGAAAAGAAAAAAGGAAGGAAGGATGGGAGGGAGGAAGGGTGGGAAATTTAAAAATGAAAGAATGCATTATATAACCATTATATGTTAATGGAAAAGTTTATATGTTTAATTAAATAATTTATATTTCTTTATTCTACCAGTTCTTATCATTTAAAGGGATAGAATGATTAAGTAAACCCCAAATGTTATGTTATATCAGAATCTTTGAGCTACTGCCATAACTGCATAATGGCCAATCCAAATCCAGTGTTCAGTATTAGAAAGCCAGCACAACTCTTTCACTAAACTGTGTCCCTAACCCAGCTCTTATCAGAAATAAAGGAGATGTTTTAAATCTCCCTCTGCTGACTCTTTTACGTTATTGTTCTGTTGGTTCAGAACCTTGATGGTCAAGAGGTATTATTCTTTGAGGCACTAAACAAACACATCTAAAATCCAACTTATCTACACACACATCCCAAAATTTCACCTGTGGTTCCTCCTGGGTCTCCTCCCTCCATTGTTAGAAGACACCCCCCAGTTCCTAATATACACACAGAGAAGTGAGAAACGGAATTATCGTGGACCAGCAAAAGGATTGCTGATCAGTGCCCAGGGCTCAGAGGCTAGAAAGCAGGACTTGGTAGCAGAGCCTGTCTTTATATTGTCTTCCCAGACAGTCTTCCTGCCCCTACTGCATACCCCACTCTCACCATCACCCCCATCCTCCATGTGCAGTTGACCTCCTTTTTTGTTAGTGTACAGGCTCAGCTACTACAGCAGAAAGGCCCAAAGCTAGAGTGGCTCAAATTGAATGAAGTTTATTTCTCTCTCACCTAACAGTTCAGAGGCAGGTGGGTAGTCCAGGCAGGTAAGCAGCCCTCCTCCTTGAGGTCATCCAGAGACCCATGTTGCTTCTACCTGTTAGTCTGACGCCCTAATTTGCGTGGCTGAGACTCTCTTCATACCATGTTTGAGTTTCAGCCTGTGAGATGGGAGAAAAGAGAGTGGAGGGCAAGTGGCTTCCTTCTAAGAGGTTCAACGTTTCACACACCACTTCGGTTCTGTTCACATCCTAGCTGCCAGTGGGGCTGGGACATGCAGGCTTTCAAGGGTAAACCATGTGCCCTGCTCAAATCAAAGGAAGAGGGGAGAATGCGTGCTGGGGCCATTAGCAGTCTTGGCACACCCCTGCACAACCACCATGTGATGCCTGCCCTGTTATACATATATCACCCTACGTCTCAATTTTTCATTTCTGTTTATTGCAAGACTGGTGCACTTAAAAAAATATATATTTTTAATTAACAGGGAAGTCCCTGTTAATGCTTCTTCAATGTAGTTTAAAGATAGGTAGGCATTATCTGTTCTTTGATTATGGATAAATAATTAATTATATATTAAATGTATTTATAAAGGTAAATAATAAATTTAAGCTAACTTTAAAAAAATGTATTCCGGGCTTCCCTGGTGGTGCAGTGGTTGAGAGTCCGCCTGCCGATGCAGGGGACAGGGGTTCGTGCCCTGGTCTGGGAAGATCGCACATGCTGCGGAGCGGCTAGGCCCATGAGCCATGGCCGCTGAGCCTGCGTGTCCGGAGCCTGTGCTCCAC
>NW_020171825.1:1246715-1264929 GCF_003031525.2 Neophocaena asiaeorientalis asiaeorientalis | reverse complement strand
CGATAACGCGGGTCTCTCACTGCTGTGGCCTCTCCCGTTGCGGAGCACAGGCTCCAGGCGCGCAGGCCCAGCGGCCATGGCCCACAGGCCCAGCCGATCCGCGGCACGTGGGATCCTCCCGGACCGGGGCACGAACCCGTGCCCCCTGCATCGGCAGGCGGACTCCCAACCACTGCGCCACCAGGGAAGCCCCCAGATAAGTGATTTTTAAATAACAGCACATTGTATGCTTGTGTGTTTTTTATAATCCAGTTTTGCAACTTAGCTTTGATGGTTGACTTCCAGTAGGAAAACTATGAAAGCACTTACCTTGTACTGGTCTTAGATCTTTCTGACATTTCTCTATTCCCATGGTGCCAAGCGCTAGTTCATACCACTGGTTTCTCCTTCCATACCTTAAGATGATCTCTTGAAAGAACCCACCTTAGACCCCACTGTTACCTTACTTCTACTTCTTTTTTAATTATTCAGTTCAATAAACATTTATTAAGTAGGTACAACATGCTCGCCAGGTAGAAGAAACCAACATGTAGACAGGTCATTTCAGTAGATGGTGGCAAAAATTGACAGGGGTAACTGTACAGAGATGGATGTGAGCCGGTGTGTTGACTTATATATCAAAACTGAGAAATACCCTGGAAAGGAAGTTTATTGTCAGACAGACTTCTCTAGTCCTAAAGTTATCTTCCAGGGGAGCTCAAGAACCCATCCCCTAAGTGGACTGGGCAAGCCAGCCATTTACCACTGGTCACAATCAGAATTAGGAGTGTGGGTTTCACAATAACTTTTGGTTTTTCTAGTTAGAGAGTGGGAGCAGAATGTCAATAATGGCTCCATTTGACCCCCAGTGGAGGTCAACGGCCAGCTGCATGTGGGGTATGTCATATTAAATCTGTTAAAGCCAAAAAGAAAAAAAGAGAAGAAAAGAAAAAAGGAAGGAAGGATGGGAGGGAGGAAGGGTGGGAAATTTAAAAATGAAAGAATGCATTATATAACCATTATATGTTAATGGAAAAGTTTATATGTTTAATTAAATAATTTATATTTCTTTATTCTACCAGTTCTTATCATTTAAAGGGATAGAATGATTAAGTAAACCCCAAATGTTATGTTATATCAGAATCTTTGAGCTACTGCCATAACTGCATAATGGCCAATCCAAATCCAGTGTTCAGTATTAGAAAGCCAGCACAACTCTTTCACTAAACTGTGTCCCTAACCCAGCTCTTATCAGAAATAAAGGAGATGTTTTAAATCTCCCTCTGCTGACTCTTTTACGTTATTGTTCTGTTGGTTCAGAACCTTGATGGTCAAGAGGTATTATTCTTTGAGGCACTAAACAAACACATCTAAAATCCAACTTATCTACACACACATCCCAAAATTTCACCTGTGGTTCCTCCTGGGTCTCCTCCCTCCATTGTTAGAAGACACCCCCCAGTTCCTAATATACACACAGAGAAGTGAGAAACGGAATTATCGTGGACCAGCAAAAGGATTGCTGATCAGTGCCCAGGGCTCAGAGGCTAGAAAGCAGGACTTGGTAGCAGAGCCTGTCTTTATATTGTCTTCCCAGACAGTCTTCCTGCCCCTACTGCATACCCCACTCTCACCATCACCCCCATCCTCCATGTGCAGTTGACCTCCTTTTTTGTTAGTGTACAGGCTCAGCTACTACAGCAGAAAGGCCCAAAGCTAGAGTGGCTCAAATTGAATGAAGTTTATTTCTCTCTCACCTAACAGTTCAGAGGCAGGTGGGTAGTCCAGGCAGGTAAGCAGCCCTCCTCCTTGAGGTCATCCAGAGACCCATGTTGCTTCTACCTGTTAGTCTGACGCCCTAATTTGCGTGGCTGAGACTCTCTTCATACCATGTTTGAGTTTCAGCCTGTGAGATGGGAGAAAAGAGAGTGGAGGGCAAGTGGCTTCCTTCTAAGAGGTTCAACGTTTCACACACCACTTCGGTTCTGTTCACATCCTAGCTGCCAGTGGGGCTGGGACATGCAGGCTTTCAAGGGTAAACCATGTGCCCTGCTCAAATCAAAGGAAGAGGGGAGAATGCGTGCTGGGGCCATTAGCAGTCTTGGCACACCCCTGCACAACCACCATGTGATGCCTGCCCTGTTATACATATATCACCCTACGTCTCAATTTTTCATTTCTGTTTATTGCAAGACTGGTGCACTTAAAAAAATATATATTTTTAATTAACAGGGAAGTCCCTGTTAATGCTTCTTCAATGTAGTTTAAAGATAGGTAGGCATTATCTGTTCTTTGATTATGGATAAATAATTAATTATATATTAAATGTATTTATAAAGGTAAATAATAAATTTAAGCTAACTTTAAAAAAATGTATTCCGGGCTTCCCTGGTGGTGCAGTGGTTGAGAGTCCGCCTGCCGATGCAGGGGACAGGGGTTCGTGCCCTGGTCTGGGAAGATCGCACATGCTGCGGAGCGGCTAGGCCCATGAGCCATGGCCGCTGAGCCTGCGTGTCCGGAGCCTGTGCTCCACAACGGGAGAGGCCACAACAGTGAGAGGCCCGCGTACCGCAAAAAAAAAAAAAAAGAATACTCGAATATTAGATATTTTGCATTTTTGTACCATTAAAATATTAGGCCAGCAGTACGTTATTATTTCTATCCAAAAGGAAGCAATAAGGGTACATATTTCTACTATTGGAAGGAGGGGGTTCTCTTGGACAATTGACCAGAGTAGGGCTATACAGAGAATGGTGAATGTTGAAGCCAGAAAGAAACTCAGAAACCAATTTTTCAGGCCCCAAACACATCGAATTTTTATCTCAGGAATGCTACCATTTGTGGCATATTTTCCATAGCAGTTAAATGTGAGTTGCCAAGAAAATAATTCTGATTATGCATGTTATCTGGCTTTGGAAGAAGTCGAAGCCTGACTTTTATGAAATATGGTAATCTTCCATGTTACTGTGTTATTAAACATTAAACGTTCTTAACACCCTTTTGAAAAACTGAAAAATTGTTAAGAATGGCTGGATTTAAGAAGACAACAATGGAAGCCATGTTGTTAAGCACATTGAGTGGATGAAGAGTTAGTCTAACATCTTAATCAATCAAAACTTCTTACCAAAAAAAAAACAAAAAAACAAAAAAAAAAACTTCTTACCAGCCTTCTTATGAGTCAGCTGTGTGGCTAGCCACCTTAATCACAGCCACCTCCATTCAAAAGGTGACATATGCATACAGCCTGAAAAAAGATAGAAACCTTCGTGTTCTTTACTACCTTCTTAGTCAAACAGCACCAAATAGTGCTTATTGCCAAACCATATTTGATGTGGCTTGAGAAATAAGCTAACACACAGTCCAAATTTGAATCTTTAAAATCATCATCACTCCTAGACCACAACAGCAACAGATGGACAAAGGAAGAAATGGAATGTGGTCACATTTTGTACCAACAGCATAGACCTTTTCAGGTGGCAGTGAGTCATTTGCCATCTGCAACCTGTGGCCTTCCATTCCTGCCAAGGCACCAATTCAAGATTCCGGGTTTGGGTTTCTATGTTGAAATGAAAACATTCAGCAGGTTGCTATCTGTGCTTTTTTATCAAGCAGTGGTGAGTACACTAGACTTACCTGCCCTCCTGAAGAATCCAGCAAACAGAAGGCCATGGTCCCTGTAGGAAAGTAGACTTTGGATATTTAAGATCTGATTTCATATAAAATGAAAGGTGTAAGATTTAATAGGCAGGCTATCCCACTATCTGTGAGTATATCAACTTCTTTGGGGACTCTCCTCAGTGTCAGGAGACCAGCCCCCTGTGTTTTCCTTTGGTTTGGGCACTAGGGACATGAGAGTCACAAGCTACCATCCCTGTCCTCGTGTGGTTACAGTCCTGGTGTGTGGACGCTGAGTTCTTGAAAACAGGTCAAGCTAGTATGAGCTCAGAACCAACCCCAAGTGGGTGGGCACCAGGAAATGGGAGTTTAAATTCGTACACCCCAGGACTTCCCTGATCGTCCAGTGGCCAAGGCTCCACGCTCCCAAATGCAGGGGGCCCAGGTTCAATCCCTGGTCGGGGAACTAGATCTCACATGCATGCCGCAACTAAGAGTCCACATGCTGCAACTAAAAGATCCCACATGCCGAAATGAAGATCCCACGTGCCGCGACTAAGACCCAGTGCAGCCTAAATAAATAAATATTAAAAATCATAATAAATAAATTTGTACACCCCTTTTTAAAAAGCACTTTTAGTATACATGTTTAAATGAGTATGTATTTTTAATCTAATATTGTTAACCACTTATGTTACACCATTTTCTTTTCTTTTTTTTTTTTTTTGCGGTACGCGGGCCTCTCTCCGTTGTGGAGCACAGGCTCCAGACGCACAGGCTCAGCGGCCATGGCTCACAGGCCCAGCCGCTCCGCGGCATGTGTGATCTTCCCGGACCGGGCACGAACCCATGTCCCCTGCATCGGCAGGCAGACTCTCAACCACTGTGCCACCAGGGAAGCCCTGTTACACCATTTTCAATCCTCACCAATTCCTGAGTCAGCACTTTTATTGTCCCCATTTTTCAGATGAGGACACTGAGGTGCAGTGATGTGCAGTGGATAGCAGACTATCCAGTCTCTTAGAGAGCCAGTCACTGGCCCAGTTGGGACTGGAACCTAGACTTGCTAGATTCAGAGCCGGTTTAGAAGGAGGCTGTGAGAGTTGAAATTTCATGGCCATTCTTTTTTTTTTTTTTTAACGTTTGTGGAGAATGTGTTGGGTTTTTTTGTTTGTTTGTTTGTTTTTGCGGTACACAGGCCTCTCACTGTTGTGGCCTCTCCCGTTGCGGAGCACAGGCTCCGGACGCGCAGGCTCAGCGGCCATGGCTCACGGGCCCAGCTGCTCCGCGGCATGTGGGATCTTCCCGGACTGGGGCACGAACCTGTGTCCCCTGCATCGGCAGGCAGACTCTCAACCACTGTGCCACCAGGGAAGCCCTGTTGGGTTTTTTTTTTAAGATTTAATTTTTTATTTATTTTTGGCTGCGTTGGGTCTTCGTTGCTGCATGCAGACTTTTCTCTAGTTGCGGCGAGCAGGGGCTACTCTTCGTTGCGGTGCATGGGCTTCTGATTGCAGTGGCTTCTCTTTGTTGCAGAGCACGGGCTTAGGCGTGTGGGCTTCAGTAATTGTGGCACGCGGGCTCCGTAGTTGTGGCTCACGGGTTCTAGAGCACGGGCTCTGTAGTTGTGGCACACGGGCTTAGTTGCTCTGCGGCATGTGGGATCCTCCTAGACCAGGGATTGAACCCGTGTCCCCTGCATTGGCAGGTGGATTCTTACCTACTGTGCCACCAGGGAGGTCCCTCATAGCCGTTCTTTTGGCGCCTAAATGAGCATGTGATTTGACTTTGCATTTGTACTTCTAGGATTTAGCCTAAGGGAATATTCAGACAAGTGCTGTAAGATGAATGTTCTCAGATATTCATTACAGCTTTTTGTATATAATCTTTTAGGTATCAGGGTGAATGTCATATCCTCAAAGAAGCTGTTTTGCTACCCTATCTCAAGCACCTCCCCCCATCACTCTCCCATTATTAAATTCTGTTCTCTTACTAGATTGTTTCATAGTCTGCATTTGTTTATTGGTTTACTTGTTTATTAGTTGTTTTCTGACTGGAATGTAAGTTCTGTGTAGGCAGGGAGCTGTTATCTCCATTACTTAAAATAGTACCTGGCACGTGAAGAGTATTTAGTAAATATCTGTTGAATAAAATGAATGAATTAATAGCAAAAGAATTGGAGAAAATTTAAATCTTAATCATTAGGGGATTGATTAAATAAATTATGGCATATCCATGCAATAGAATACTCTGCAGTCATTACAAATGATTATATAGATTATCCCCTACATAAAGGTGTTTCCTACCTGTTGTGTGAAAAAGACATGGCATAATGCATGTGTATATGATCCCCATATCGGCCAGGGCTCCTGGTAGCCAACCACAGAATCTACTGAGTTTAAGCAGAAAACAAATAGTTTATTATAGGCTATTGGGTAAATCAGAGACTCTGTAAGATATGCAAAGAGGGGTTCTGCAGACAGAGCACAAGATTGGGAGCCTGACACATGAGTTCTTCCTAATCTCGACTGCTGACTGGCTGTGGGATCTCTGGATAAGTTCTCTGGGTAAGTCTTATAACCCTCACGTTCTTCAGGCAAACATGGATAATAATACCTGGCCCTGTGTACACCGCAGGACTGCTGTGATGGCAAATGAGAGACAAGCCCTTTGAACTGTGTATGCACATACATCATCGTTTTCAGGTGATTTTGAATGTCTGAGCACATAGACTTCATTCTAAAACCATATTGCTTGGCATTGGGACGCATTGGTCCTCTCTATTAACTAACTGTACGTCGCTGCACGTTGAATTGCCCTGTGACAGTGGTCTGGACAAAAAGGCTGGTAATTCCAGCAGTTGTGTTTGCGAAGCTTGTCCTAAAATCATCTTCTGTGTGACTTCAGCCACTCTCCCTGTGGGGCAACCTTTGCCTCTGCTTTGAGCCTGCCCTTTTCTCGAGGGTCACTAAGCTTGCCATCTGCAGGGAACTTGCTTTTCTCATCCCTGGGACCTACACTGTGCTGGCCACCAAGCTTGGCTTCTTCCTTGAGAGTCTTCCTCAGTCACCTTCATTATTTATGAGGGCTGACACCTAGAGCATCAGCATTCAAAGTCAATGTCAACTGACTAGGTATAAATCAAAGGCCGGATTCAGTGAGTTTTTTAATTTCCTTATTTGTTTTTTGCATATTCTCTTTATATAAGAAAAAAATCTTTGGTTCTCTCTTCCTACCTGTCATTAGAGGAAAATAGCATTGTGATATGACTGGGGATTTTAACAGGTACTGATATCATGAAGAAGAACTTCATGTTCCTGAAACCAGGTGTTTGTTGCAAGATGGGGTGATTTTCCATTTCTTCTGTGTCCAGAAGCCTTTCCTGGCACAACTTTTAGCCCATGAGACTTTTCATCTTCACCTTGCATGAAGAGCAAAGAGCGACTTGGTTCTGACGCTTGGGTTAGAGGAGCCGCTGAGCATCCACACAGTCCATTATGCTAAATCACACCTGGTGTCCACGCAGAGAAGGCGCTGGTAAGCATCCTCGCCACTGGGACGAAAACCTCTGACCCTGACTCTAGAACACGGCAGTGTTGCAGGGAGCCTTCCGAGAGACTGGCTCACCGGCACAGCAAATTAACCTGCTTGTTCTCAAGTTAAATGCTTTATGAAAATTTACTGGGCGCAAAAAGAGGGAGGAAAACCCAAGTGGTTCCGCAGTGAGCCTGCCTGGCACCAGTGAAAGAATGAAGCCGAGGAGAAAGTCAACATGAAGAGCTGGCAAGAGGAAAAGGTGTCAAATGCAATGAAAACCAAGTGTGGTGCCAGCCATTGCATTGTTTTACTAGTATTTTCTCGAGGAAAATATTTAATTATAGAAGATCTGGTGTCCGTGAGCTAGTAAAGATGACGCTGGGCTCTGCCACGGTACCCATTTTCAGAGCAATTATGGTGTAAGATGTGGAAGTCGGCAGAGAGAAACGTCCACGTGGCCTGGTCCTTGAGAAGCACTCTTTGCTGTAACCAAAGCTTAGTTGTCAAAGGGCAGAATCTGCCCTTTTTAAAATAGAATGTTCTGATGGCTATCATCATCCTCCATTCTTCCATTTTACATGTTATATTTTTCTTTCCCTTTCCTCGTTGATTTTCTTTGGCCACGCCACGTGGCTTTCGGGATCTTAGTTCCCTGATCAGGGATCAAACCCAGGCCCCATCAGTGAAAGCACCGAGTCCTAACCATTGGACCTCCAGGGAATTCCCCTCCTCGTTGATTTTTTAGAATAAAATAATATGTATAAGGAATAAGGTGGAAAAGTTCTACCCTTTAAAATACTTATACATTTGCCACCTAAAAGAAACAAAGTCTTTTTAAATTCACTTTCTTTGGGAAATAGCTAGGAAGCAAGACAAACAACAACGACAAACCATGAAAAATAAATGATCAGCTACTATAAAATGAGATTGTGAGTGTATATTTGAGCAACAGAAATCAAAATATACGAAGGTAGAACCAACAGGTAATATTGTGTGGGGAATTTTAAAATTTCTTTTAGCTGTAAAGCCTCACCTACCTTAAAAGCAGTTTGTAAGAATAATGATCCAGTTTAATGTGCTGCAAGAAATACTTCTTTACATTGTTTCTGCCATCACAGGGCTTATTCAGTTACCTGATTTCTTCATTCATGGTTGCCAGGAAGACTGATTAATACTAAGGAATGGAAAGAATCCTGTTTGGGGTGCTCTTCTGTCACAGGGTAAAGCTTCCTGCCCAGAACAGAAGTCAAGGCCTTGAGCCTGCAGCTAGCTCAAATTCCTGTTAGCTTGGTTCGTTTAATTGCAAGGTTGTTTGGGCCTTATCATTAGACATTTATACTTCTGTCTGTAAGCTTTTATAACCTCCTACTTAAGGAGACAAGATTCTTTGTGTCAGCACCTAGGTGAAGTGTTGTTGAAGCACTTGGCGCACAGACAGGAATTTCCCGGCGGCAACAAACGTGGGTGCAGCTGGGCTCCTTCATAACCTACCTTAGCGCAGCCTCAGAGAGAAAAAGCCAACTTGCCTCCAAAATTTGGTGATGGGAAGGGAAACAAATGTTTTCCACCAAAGAAGTGAAGCAGCTTTGGCTTCAAAGAAAAAGCTGGTTCTTTATGTTTACATTAAGACCATTTGGATCCATTTCTAGCAATGTATCTCACTGTTAGCTTGAGAGGTAAAGGAAGTCATCAGCCAAAATACGTTGCGGGCATCACAGTAAAACTGCTCAGGCCAGGATACCGGTGACACGGCTGTTACCTGATACGTATCTGGAACCACGGCAAGGCTGCCTCATTAAATTATGAACCGATCACTCTTGATTTGTTGTTAAAGAAGAATGAGGGGCTTCCCTGGTGGCGCAGTGGTTGAGAGTCCGCCTGCCGATGCAGGGGACGCGGGTTCGTGCCCCGGTCCGGGAAGATCCCACATGCCGCGGAATGGCTGGGCCCGTGAGCCATGGCCGCTGAGCCTGTGCGTCTGGAGCCTGTGCTCTGCAAAGGGAGAGGCCACAACACTGAGAGGCCCGCGTACCACAAAAAGAAAAAAAAAAAAAAAAGAAGAATGAAAGGCCCGCGGCCCCGCCCTGTGTGGGTACCCCGTGCCACCTGTGGCACATGGCAAGGTTCTCACCCTACAGTGAAGAAGGGCAGGTGCAGAGTCCTTTGATGACACAGTTCCCTTTCGCTTGTTTACTTTTATTCTCCCACGCAGACTGAAACCCGGCAGGAGGGCTTTTAAACCAAAAGTTTATTACCTCCTCTAGCCCAGAGAAGTCACCAAACACAAATAGAGCAGGTTGAGAGGGAGAGGGCAGCTTTGCTTGCGGCTGTGCTTTGCGCCAGGTGGGAAGGGAGCCATCTTCTCCGCTGTCGGAGGGCCAGGACGGAGGAAGACCAATTAGAAGGCGCGAGTAGGGGGGTGGGCTATCCTTCCCACTCCACGTGTTCTTTCCATTTTCGCTTTCAAGGGCTTTCAAGGTATGGTACTGTGAACCCCCAGATCCGAGACCCGCGTACAACACCCATTCCAAAGACAAAAAGATTAGCTTTCACAGCAGCGAGAAGCCCGCGCACCGCAACGAAGACTAGCTCCCACTCACCGCAACTAGAGAGCCAGCGTGCAGCAACGAAGACCCAACGCAGCCAAAAAATTAAATAAATAAATTAATTTATTGGGGAAAAAAAAAAAAGCTTTGGGACTAGAGGCCCTCTCTGGATAAAAGCGCTCTCGGGGGATGGGGAAGTTGCCCACAGGCAGGGCTGACTCAAGCAGGGACCTTCTCCACTTAGTGCTGTAAGGGCTGCGGGGTGGACCTTCCTGCAGTCCGGGCCGAGCACCAGGAAGCTTCCGATGTGGAAGCTGCTTCCTCAAGTGAACTGTGATTCTTGTCCCACTTCCCCCATCACCCTTTCCTCCCCCAACGGAACAGGGCCTCCTAAAACACGGGCTCTCCCCTGCCCGCTTGGGAATCTCCTTTCTGTCCGTCTCCTGGCACCAGCACCTTCCCTCCCTAACCTCATAGATACTGACCATCTGCCTTTTGATTCACTCATTATTCCTACCTGTGCCCTTTGCCTTTACCAGCCCTCTGCTGGGTGTTCCTCCCTCATCTGCACCTATTGAGATCCTCAACTTCCTGCCTCCCAGCTCAGCCTGCCGTGCTCCCTCCTGCCTCTAAGTCCCCTCAAGTCTGTTCCACTGACTTGAACTGTTACTTCAATTCTCATCCTATGGGCGTTGTGTCGCCCCAGCTACATGATACATTCCTCTATTGGTTTATATGTCAATATGAAGGATTTATATATCGTTCCCTCTCCTCCACACCTGTCCCTAACACCGGGCATGGTGGATAACATTTGACTGAGCCCTCCCCTACTTGTTAAAGAATTTTAATTGCACCAAACCAGGCACATCAGGCAGAATATGAGAAGAATATTCAGATAATTTTCTTTTCAGAATCACAAACACTCTTTTTTTAAAAAGGACGAATCCTATCAGTTATCTAAATGTTTTCAAGTATCTGGACGTTTGGTCTTAAGTACATAAAACACCTCATGAGTGATGACATTGTTCAGTTTTCCTCTGGATCCTTCCCATCATGGGGCCATGGCTCCTGCCCACTCCCTACCCCCCAGGAGAGAGCAGTCATAGCACCCCTTCCTCACTCAGATCATCCCACTTGGAACAGATCTCATGGTTCCTTGTGCCCTGCTAGAACACAGAAATAACGTTGCTCCTCTGAGGCTGAGAACAAGCAATGAAAACAAAGAAAATAATGAGTGGAGAGAGCCATGAACTTGCAGACTCCAGAGCTCCAGTCAAATCTGAGCGTGGTGGTCATTACTGGCTTTGGGAAGGGCGATGCAAGCCTTTAGTAAGTAAATACTTTGTCTTTGCGAAGAGCTGTGTGCAAAGTGTACCTCAAAGCCTCACTGTTAAATCATAAAGTTAACAAGAAATGTAAAAAACACGGGCAGCTATGCCCATGCAGGACATCTTCTCAGGAGTAGCTCCACAGTTCCCTATAGGTTTGGGTTTGAGGTCCCTCAGAGGCTCATGGGGTAGCCTGGCAAGGTCCTCAGAAAAAAAACCCACAACAACACAAGACCTGTCATATATAGTTGAGGAAAATCCATTAGGAGTAGATGGGGAAAGGGCAAAGTGAAAGAGGAGCATGGCGGGGAGGTGGTGGATAAGGCCTTGGCAACAGGAAGGCTAAACACCAGCCACTCACCAGTCAGGGGTGAGGGCAGAGTTGAGTGAAGAGGCTGATGGAAGTAAGCCCTTTCTTTCCACTTGAGTTTCCTCTTCTCAGGGAATTTTCATTGTATTTTGTTGAGAGATGAAGACTGAAACCACAAAATAAAAATATCACAAACCTCCCTATTGTATACAAACGAGTAGACCAGAAATATATCAAGAGCCTAAATGTTGTTAGAATTAAAACTATAAAACTACTAGAAGACGACATGTGTAAGTCTTCATAATGTTGGATTAGGCAATGATCTCAAAATGATAACAAAAGCACAAGCTACCAAAGAAAAAATAGATAAATTGGACTTAAGCAAAATTATAAATTTTGTGCATCATAGGACACTATCAAGAAAGTGAAATAAGGGCTTCCCTGGTGGTGCAGTGGTTGAGAGTCCGCCTGCCGATGCAGGGGACACAGGTTCATGCCCCGATACGAGAAGATCCCACATGCCGCGGAGCGGCTGGGCCCGTGAGCCATGGCCGCTGAGCCTGTGCGTCCGGAGCCTGTGCTCCGCGACGGGGAAGGCCACAACAGTGAGAGGCCCGCGTACCGCAAAAAAAAAAAGGAAGTGAAATGAGGTGAATGACGTCATTTCTGTGCGACTCTTACTTTTGCCTTTATAATTTCCGGTGCTGCTCTGAGCTATGCCTAAAGTAGTTTCCCGGTCCGTAGTCTGCTCCGATACCCGGGATCGCGAGGAGTATGACGACGGCGAGAAGCCCCTTCACGTCTACTACTGTTTATGCGGCCAGATGGTCCTGGTGCTGGACTGTCAGTTGGAGAAATTGCCTGTGAGGCCCCGGGATCGGTCCCGTGTAATTGATGCTGCCAAACATGCCCACAAGTTTTGTAACACAGAAGATGAGGAGACTATGTATATTCGGAGGCCTGAAGGCATTGAAAGACAGTACAGGAAGAAATGTGCAAAGTGCGGGCTGCCACTCTTCTACCAGTCCCAACCGAAGAATGCTCCTGTGACCTTCATTGTGGATGGAGCAGTAGTCAAGTTAGGCCAGGGTTTTGGGAAGACGAATATATATACTCAGAAACAAGAGTCTCCTAAGAAAGTGATGATGACGAAACGGACTAAAGACATGGGCAAGTTCAGCTCTGTCACTGTGTCTACTATTGATGAAGAGGAAGAGGAGATTGAGGCTAGAGAAGTTGCTGACTCGTATGCGCAGAATGCCAAGGTGATTGAGAAGCAGCTGAAGCGCAAAGGCATGAGTAAGAGGCGGCTGCAGGAGCTGGCTGAACCGGAAGCCAAGAAAGCGAAAATGAAGGGAACCTTGATTGACAACCAGTTCAAATAATCAGGACCTTTCCGTGAACCCAGACTGGAGGCAAGCATTTAGATGAGGAGGAAAAAGAGTGTTTTCTTGACTACATGGACTGGTTCCTACCTTTATGCCCCAGCAGAAGGCTTTACGTGGCTTCCCAGTGATTCTCCTACATTCAGTGAGATATTTTTTGCGGTGTGCGGGCCTCTCGCTGTTGTGGCCTCTCCCGCTGCGGAGCACAGGCTCCGGACGCGCAGGCTCAGCGGACATGGCTCACGGGCCCAGCCGCTCTGGCATGTGGGATCCTCCCAGAGCGGGGCACGAACCCATGTCCCCAGCATCGGCAGGCGGACTCCCAACCACTGCGCCACCAGGGAAGCCCTCAGTGAGGTCTTTGAGTTCATCTGACCTGCTTTCTAGAGATGGATTTTTCTCAATCTTTCTGTGTATAGGTCTTCTGTACTATTTTTTGTCCATTTGATATAAACTTCTTCATCTGTGTAGAAGCTCTGTGAATAGATCAGTGCTTCAGTGTGTCTAGTTTCTAAAGGAGCTATTCTTATTCCTTCTTCAAAGTTTATAAAATGTTTAAAGATTTTTGAAATCTTGGCACAGGGATATCAGCTCGGTGCTTTGTGACCGCCTGGAGGGGTGGGATAGGGAGAGTGGGGGGGAGGGAGACCCAAGAGGGAAGAGATATGGGAACATATGTATATATATAACTGATTCACTTTGTTATAAAGCAGAAACTAACACACCATTGTAAAGCAATTATACCCCAATAAAGATGTTAAAAATATATATATATGGTGTCATAGAAAAAAGTAACATGAATTACATTTAAAGTTACAACAAGCCAGATCCTTTTAAGTGGCTCTGTCTCTGTTCTTAGACTGGCAGGTATTGGCTAGGGTTTGAATCTCTCTACTGTCAGAGACAATCCATAACAAGCCAGAATCTGCATAAAGTTTCCTTTACCTCAAATGTTAAAACTCTAGGCACGCCAACCCTTATCAGATGTTGTACATACAGAAGGAAAAGCCAGATTCAAGTGCAGGGATAGGATAGCTCTGATCTGAATGAAAATGGGGTCTTGGTAAGCAACCCAAGGGAGCTACCATCTTATCAAGCAGCTAAGAGCGTTGCTTCCATGTGAGGGCACGTGGGAGGGAGACATGGGAGAGTAAGAAATGACACCGACTCTAGGTCCATCCACCTCACTACAGATAACTCAATTTTGTTTCTTTTTATGGCTGAGTAATATTCCATTGTGTATATGTGCCACATCTTTATCCATTCATCTGTTGATGGACACTTAGGTTGCTTCCATGTCCTGGCTATTGTAAATAGAGCTGCAATGAACATTGTGGTACATGACTCTTTTTGAATTGTGGTTTTCTCAGGGTATATGCCCAGTAGTGGATTTGTTGGGTCGTATGGTAGTTCTATTTGTAGTTTTTTAAGGAACCTCTATGCTGTTCTACATAGTGGCTGTATCAATTTACATTCCCACCAACAGTGCAGGAGGGTTCCTTTTTTGCCACACCCTCTCCAACATTTATTGTTTCTGGATTTTTTGATGATGGCCATTCTGACCGGGGTGAAATGATATCTCATTGTAGTTTTGATTTGAATTTCTCTAATGATTGATGATGTTGAGCATTCTTTCATGTGTTTGTTGGCAATCTGTATACCTAGAGTCTGTCATACAGAGTGAAGTAAGTCAGAAAGAGAAAAACAAATACCGTATGCTAACACATATATACAGAATCTAAGAAAAAAAAAAGGTCATGAAGAACCTAGGGGTAAGATGGGAATAAAGACACAGACCTACTAGAGAATGGACTTGAGGATATGGGGAGGGGGAAGGGTAAGCTGTGACAAAGTGAGAGCGTGGTATGGACATATATACACTACCAAATGTAAAATAGATAGCTAGTCGGAAGCAGCCGCATAGCACAGGGAGATCAGTTCGATGCTTTGTGACCACCTAGAGGGGTGGGATAGGGAGGGTGGGAGGGAGGGAGACGCAAGAGGGAAGAGATATGGGAACATATGTATATGTATAACTGATTCACTTTGTTATAAAGCAAAAACTAACACACCATTTTAAAGCAGTTATACTCGAATGAAGATGTTAAAAAAAAAAAAAAAGAAATGACACCGAGATAAACAAAAGTTATCTGTTGACTGTCTTTTATTTCACATTTGCTATTTGTGGAGAAGTGTTATATACATAAATATTTAATGTCACACTGCTTCAGTGACATTAGTATGTAGTGTTTGTACCCATGTTTTTATCTGTTCACCTGTATTGCAAGGTGTTGGGACAGGAGGAGTGTTTTAGCCTCTTCGTATTATTTACATGGCTTGGGTGCTTAGTAGGCACCCAAGGCATGTATGTGAGGTGCTGCGGGGAAACAGTAGGGCATTTTTCTTTGCTTTTTTTTTCCCCCGATTTCTGAATTTGGAAGGAAAAGTAGGTTAGAGTGGGGTTAGATGTGAGCTAGCAAGAAATGGGAGAAAGAGGGGTGGGGGGTCCTGGGAAAGCCCGGGGTGGGGCTGTGTGACCAGCTTCCCAGTTACTCTCCTGCATCCAATGGGGGCTTTGCAACTGAGTCTTCCTCTCCACCTCATTTCCTGGTCCTCATATTGAGAGATAATTAGGCATCGTGTGGGTAAGCAACCATAACCTCCTCTCAATTCCTTGACCACAACTCCAAACAATGACCTTTACCTTCACCCCCCTTTAGCCACAAACTCCTTGGATATCATCTGTACCACCTGTGAGAGCCAATACTCTGCTCTGACCACAGCCTCCTACCATTGCTGCTCTTTCATACTTACTTCCACTAAACCTGTTTTGTTTTGTTTTTAGATTTGAAGAGAGATTATTATTTTTTTCATTGAGGTATATAGGTGATTTACAATATTGTGTTAGTTTCAGGTATATGACAAAGTGACTTGGTTATACATACATATGTATATATCTATATTTTTTCTATTCTTTTCCATTATAATTTCTTATAAGGTATTGAATATAGTTCCCTGTGCTATGCAGTGGGACCTTGTTGTTTATCTGTTTTATATATAGTAGTGTACATCTGTTAATCCCATATTCCCAATTTATGCACCCACCTGCCCCCCTTTGGTACCCATAAGTTTGTTTTCTGTGTTTCTGAGTCTGCTTCTGTTTTGTAAACAAGTTCATTTGTACTATTTTTTAGATTCCACATATAAGTGATATAACATTTGTCTTTCTCTTCCTGGCTTCACTTAGTATGATAATCTCTAGGTCCATCCATGTTGCTGCAAATGGCATTATTTCATGCTTTTTTATGGATGAGTAATATTCCATTGTATATATATACCACATCTTTGTTATCCATTCATGTGTCCATGGACATTTAGGTTGCTTCCATGTCTTGGCTATTATTAACAGCACTGCAGTGAACATTGGGGTGCATGTATCTTTTCAAATCATGGTTTTCTCTAGATATATGCCCAGGAATGGGATTGTTGGATCATATGGTAACTCTATTTTTAGTTTTTAAAGGAACCTCCATACTGTTTTCCACAGTGGCTGTAACTAATTTACATTCCTACACCCTCTCCAGCATTTATTATTTGTAGGCTTTCTGATGATAGCCATTCTGACGGGTGTGGGGTGATACATCATTGTAATTTTGATTTGCATTCCTCTAATAGTTTTTGAGCATATTTTCATGTGCTTTTTGGCCATCTGTATGTCTTTTTTAAAGAAATATCTATGTAGATCTTCTGCCCATTTTTTTGATTGGGTTTGGATTTTTATTATTGAGTTGTATGAGCTGTTTATATATTTTGGAAATAAAGCCCTTGTTGGTCACATCATTTGCACATAAAAAAAAAAAAGAAAGTGAAATGATAGGGAATTCCCCAGTGGTTCAGTGGTTAAGACTCTGTGCTTTCATTGCCGAGGATGCAGGTTCGATCCCTGGTTGGGGAACTAAGATGCCACGAGCTGCATGGTGTGGCCAAAAAAAAAAAGTGAAATGACAACCTACAGAAGGGGAGAAAATATTTGTGAATCATATATATCTGATACGGATTAAATATCTAGAATATATAAAGAACACTCATAACCCAACAACCAAAAGACAAACAACCCATTTTTTTTTTAATTTAGGACTAGAATAAACATTTCTCCAAAGAAGGTACAGATGGTCCCTGACTTACAATGGTTCAGCTTTATGATGGTGTGAAAGCAGTACGCATTCAGTAGAAACCATACTTTGAGTACTGAATTTTGGTCTTTTCTTGGTCTAGTGATATGTGGTCCAATCCTGTCTCGTGATGCTGGGCAGCAGCAGTGAACCACAGCTCCCATCAGCAATGTGATCACAAGGGTCAACAATCGATGCACTGGCAATCAGTCTCTACCCAGACAACCATTCAGTTTTTCACATTTAGGACAGTAGTCAATAAATTACGTGAGATATTCATGTTTAGATGACTTTGCGCAACTGTAAGCTAATATGTGTTCAGAGCACATTTAAGGTAGGCTAGGCTGAGCTATAATGTTCAGTAGGTTAGGTGTATAAATGCATTTTCAGCTTACAGTGTGTTTATTGGGACATGACTCCATCATAAGTCAAGGAAGATCTGTATACTGATGGCCAGTAAGCACATAAAAAGATGCTCAGCATCATTAATCATTAGAGAAATACAAATCAAAACCACAACGAGATTCCATATCACATCTACTGGGATGGCTATTATCAAAAACAAATAAAATGAAAAATAACAAGTGTTGGCAAGAGTGTGGAAAAATTTGGCACTCTGATACAGTGTTGGTGGGAAATGTAAAATGTGGTGCAACCACTTTGGAAAACAGTTTAGCAGTTCTTCAAAAAGCTAAACATAGAATTACTAAATGGCCCAGCAATTCTACTCCTAGGTATATACCCAAAAGAACTGAAAACAGAGACTCAAAGAGCTACTTGTACTTGTATGCCAGTGTATCCACCCATACACATCCTGAGCCTTCTTAGTCCTTTGAACAAAAGCTGATTTGGCATTTTAATAAACCTGTGTTTTAAAGGATCTTTCATAATTAGCATATCAGAAACTTTGCTCTACCAAAATCTACAGTTTCAGAGTAAACAGAATGCCTAGAGTGTAATAACTTGTGGGATGAAATCAATAAATGAACATTTTCCTCATTTTTTGTTGTGATAAAATATAAAGTTTACCATCTTAGCCATTTTTAAGTGTACCATTAAGTGGTTATTAAATATATTCACACTGTTGTCCTTTTGTAACTGGCTTATTTCACTTAGCATAATGTCTTCACTTAGCACAGCAGGTTTATCCATGTTGTAGCATGTGTCAGAATTTCCTTCCTTTTTAAACCTGAACAATATTCCATTGCACATATTTAACACATTTTGCTTATCCATGCTTCTGTCAGTGGACACTTGGTTTACTTCCGCATTTTAGCTATTGTGAATAATGCTGCTATAAAAATGGGTGAAAAGGGGCTTCCCTGGTGGCGCAGTGGTTGAG
>NW_020171825.1:1218490-1246510 GCF_003031525.2 Neophocaena asiaeorientalis asiaeorientalis | reverse complement strand
CAAAAAAAAAAAAAAAAAAAAAAAAAAAATGGGTGTACAAATAATTTCTTCGAGACCTGCTTTCAGCGCTTTTGGGTATATACCCAGAAGTGGAATTGCTGCATCATGTGTTAATTCTATTTTTAATTTTTTAAATAAATTTATTTTACTTATTTATTTATTTTGGCTGCGTTGGGTCTTCGTTGCTGCACTCAGGCTTTCTCTAGTTGCGGCGAGCAGGGCTACTCTTTGTTGTGGCGCGCGGGCTTCTCATTGAGGTGCCTTCCCTTGTTATAGAGCACGGGCTCTAGGCACGCGGACTTCAGTAGTTGTGGCACGTGGACTCTAGAGCGCAGGCTCAGTAGTTGTGGCTCGCGGGCTTTAGAGCGCAGGCTCAGTAGTTGCAGTGCACGGGCTTAGTTCCTCCGCGGCATGTGGGATCTTCCCTGACCAGGGCTCGAACCCATGTCCCCTGCACAGGCAGGCGGATTCTTAACCACTGCACCACCAGAGAAGTCCTATTTTTAATTTTTTTTTTTTAATTTTTATTTATTTTTTTAATTTATTTTTGACTGTGTTGGGTCTTCAGATCGGATGCAGACTCTCAACCACTGCGCCACCAGGGAAGCCCCTATTTTTAATTTTTTGAGGAACCGCCATGCTATTTTCTATAGCGGCTGCACCATTTTACATTCCCACCAACAGTGCACAAGGGTTCCAATTTCTCCACATCCTCTCCAACCCTTGTTTTTTTCTGTTTTTTTGACAGTAGCCATCCTAATGGGTGTTAAGTGGTGTCTCGTAGTTTTGACTTGCATTTCCCTAATGATTAATGATATTGAACATCTTTTCATGTGCTCGTTGTCCATTTTTATATCTTCTTAGGAGAAATGTATGTTCAAGTCCTCTGCCCATTTTTGAATTGTGGTGTTTGTTTTTTTAGTGCTGAGTTTTAGAAGCTCTATATATGTTCTGAATATATATTCCTTTATCAGACATATGATTTGCAAATATTGTCTCCCATTCTGTGGGTTGCCTTTTTACTCTGTTGAAAGTATCTTTTGATGCACAACATTTTAAATTTTTCATGAAGTTCAATTTATTTTTTCTTTTGTTACCAGTGCTTTTGGTGTTATTGATGAATGAAATTTTAACCAGTTAACTCATGGTATGTTCAATATTGCTGTAGATTTTCTTTTTTCAAAAACAGGCAAAACAAAAAAAAACAAAAACAGGCAAACCAAGGGGCTTCCCTGGTGGTCCAGTGGTTAAAACTGTGCTTCCATTGCAGGGGGGCGTGGGTTCAATCCCTGGTCTGAGAACTAAGATCCCGCATGCCACACATGGTGCAGCCAAAAAAAAAAAAGGTTAAAAAAAACACCAGGCAAACCAAGATTTTTGGGGGGTTAGAAAACTCAACACTACCATCTTACCTAAAGAAACACTACCAGGTTGTAATAATCAATGAGAATCTGGCTTTTTTTCTAATGCAGTAGCTACAGCAGTCTCTGTGATTATAATACATTTTATACATTTGTAAGAAAAATACAGTAATTTTCTAATGATGACTTTGTCACAAGCACTTCTGTTTTTTAATATTAGTGTATAAAAAGAACTTATATGAAAAGGGAGATCCTTAAATGGAACAATACATCAGAACTTTTTATTTTAAACCAAATGATCTCAAAATTTTCAAAAAAAATAATTTTATATAGATGACAATATCAGGGCCTTTTGCCCATTCCAATCCATGCTTATGACATCATTTTATGAATCAGATGAAATCAAAGTGAGGTGAGATGGACAAATTCAGAAAAGACAGAATTCACTAGTGTTTTTGCGTATTGGCATGGCAATTTGCCTTTTGTGGGATGAAAATAGTAATTGCTCATTTTTAAAAATCACAGAGGTTATGCGTCTCCCCAGAGCCTAGAAAATATTCCGTACTTCTTAACTCCCAAGTCTTGTTTCGGCCGCACAGCTTTCTCACTGCTCCTGTTGCATTCAGGGTCGTCTTGGCGACTTCATCTGAAAGCATTATATGTTATTAACATACAGGGTTTCGGAGTGGAGGTGGAAGAAGAGAAAGGTGTTAATTCAGATGTTATGAAACTGTAATAATGCTATTATTTAAGACACTTATTTGGGTATGTTTATATTTTGTAGTTTTATAAATAAGCCCAAGGGGCTCCTCCTGGTTGTCACAATCCTCCTTGAATCTCGTATCCTGTCTGTCTCTTCCTATCCGACAGTAGAATTGATGTCGCTCTAATCCCTGGAAGTTTGGAACTAATGAACTGACTGCTGAGCTGCTGCCACGGAGCTTGGTCCCAAACTATACTGTACTTCACACTCGATTTATTCTCCAGATGGCGAGACTGTGCCGCCCCGCCGCGAGGGACCACCTCTTCCACTGGAGTGTAAAAGTGGACGGATGTTGTTTTCTTTGCAGATTTGATCATTCTGAGCTAGAAACTTGCAAGGCTGATTAGTTATTAGCTTTAATGGGTGCCAATTGAACCAATGGCACGCATATTTTCTCCTTTAATTTCAGAGTCTGCAGGTCTCGGTGATGGTTGATTTATCCACTTTCTTACGTCAGCAGAGCATGTCTCTTCCCCAGGTGATAAGAATCCGGTCTCTGAAATCATAGCACGCCTTGGTTCCTGGCCCAGACAGAGTCACATAATATGGTGGCTTATGTATAAGGACAAGTTTATTAGCCACCGGTCCACTGCACTGAGCAGCCCATGGCACGAAATATCAGTTGAATGTGGGAACTTTGGTAATACCACCTTTTAGGACCAGGGCCTGTGAAGAGTTTGACCTGTGCCAACTTTCTTTGTGGCCTTTGCAGAGCCCACCTCTGGAATCAAACATGCTACAAACACACAAAGATAATTAGTCTCTGCAAAAATCTCATGTAACTGTTGAGGAAGGCCTTGCATTCATTATTCCCTCTTTTCAGGTTGTCAGATTTTAGGAGGACAAGTTCATCCTACACTGAGAAATGCTTACCAAGGCTGTCCTGCAGTGTTAACACGTTTAGAGTGCAGTTCCTTCTAAACTCCATTTTCAACAACCTGTTTTGCTTCCAGAATGTAAGACCACCCCACCCCCCAAAAACAGTTGTTTTTGAGTGGCCTCTTTTTGCCTTCATTTCCTTTTCTTTCTTTCTCCAGGGAGCATTTACCTCCCAATAATCTCAGCAGATCACCTGGATAGCCCTTCTGAGAAGGTGGTGTCTGCCAGGCCGAGTCTTACTAATCCCCCTAATGAGATGGCACTTGGAAGGATGGTCAGGGCCAAACAGGAGCCAAAGAAAAAGAGAATGAAAGTGTGAAGGGAGCGAGGTGATGGAGATGAGAGAGATGTAAGAGACACGGTAGCAAGACGTAAGGCCTGTGATAGAGAGAGAACAGCATGAACAGAATTTCTTTCTTTTCACAACTGGTGGACTGTGGCTCTCTCTAGCTGAAGACCCAGAACTAAATTTAATTGTTCTTAGAAACTGCCTTCCTCTCACCCAACAGATGGCATGGGTGTGTTTGCTAGCACAGTAACATATTTCACCATTAAAATACCAAAAAGAAAAAAAAATCAACATGCTTGTTGGTTGGTGTAAATTCAGTGAAGTTGTTGGATATTTTGGGATACACAGCAGAGGGATGCACACTTCACTTATGTAAATTGTCACAAGCAACAGCCCGTTAATAAGGGTGTTGTATGGCAATATACCTCCAAAGCCATCATCTTTTTTTGGAAAGGTACAGAATGATGTAGTAGAAAGAGCTTGGTTTTAATTCTGAGCCAGAAAGAGGAAAAAAAGTCTAATAAAATGCTGAGTATTCACTGCTCATTATTACAGCATGAAAAGTACTAATCAGATTATGCCTAAAATTGGAATGGGGTACTTCATTTGCAGCCAATTTCACAAGGGCTGAATTTTACTAAGTAAACCGGAATGTGCTGAAACCATGGCAATCTGACTTTAGATAAAAATCACAAACAGGTTTAGAACATGAGCTTTGAACAAACAGTCCCCTTCGAATCCAAGTGAAACAACTAAACAGCTTAGAGGTCAGATTTTGTTTGACACCAACATGAACAATTTAGGAAGCTGATGTTGCCAGGGATCCTGCGTCCTTGAGCGCACATGCCGATTAAACTAGAGGATGGAGGTGATGATTCAAATAACTCAAGTTTTTTGGGTTTTTTAAAAATAAGTTTATTTACTTATTTAATTATTCTTGGCTGCGTTGGGTCTTCGTTGCTGTGCGCGGGCTTTCTCTAGTTCCGGCGAGCAAGGGCTACTCTTTGTTGCAGCGCGCGGGCTTCTCATTGCGGTGACTTCTCTTGCTGTGGAGCTTGGGCTCTAGGCACGCGGGCTCAGTAGTTGTGGTTCGCGGACTTAGTTGCTCCACGGCATGTGGGATCTTCCCGGACCAGGGCTCAACCCCGTGTCCGCTGTATTGACAGGAGGATTCTTAACCACTGCGCCACCAGGAAAGTCCCTCAAATAACTCAAGTTTTAAAATGCACTTCAGCCCAAACGATCTAGTTAGTTCCCTCCCATTTCCCATTCACTTTGTCCCAGCAGACCCTTTACAAGCCCAACCTGCCCTTGAAAGGAAACCTGGAAGTTGAAAGTTTTCTGCGCTGAAGCCATCCCGGGTTTGTAGCTGTGCCAGGCTGCATGGAGCATAGCACATCTTGGGTTCTTTGAGGCTATGGATCTAGATACACACAGGAAGCATTTCTCTCGACAGCTGTCGATGGCCTTGGAACCATACTACTGAGTTGATGAGTTGAGTTCTGACCTTCACCTTCAGGATCTTCCTATCCTGTGGCTGCAGCGAGAGGGCATGACAGAGCAAGTGGATGCATTTTATTGCTGTGGGACAGCCCACAGCAAGGTGTGGAACCAAGCCACTGTTGGCTGCATCCTTCCTCACTTTAGCTGGCATGAGCTCTCTCTTGCTTTTGTCTAAGCTTGGCATAATTATTGGCAGTCAGAGCTCAGTAAATCAGGACTCCACAGAGCTGTCTCAGACTGCTCCTATGTACTGTGCGTCCATCCGACTTGACAACTCTAAGCTGGTTTCCTCACACTGTTTAACTCAGACCACATTTGGAGGCCTTCCCTGCTTCCACCCGGTCATAGACCTACATCTGCCTGGTTTAAATCTACTGTCTTGGCTTATCTCCTAGATTGGACTTCAACTCAATATTGGCTCAAATAATTATTTTTTCTCTCTGCTTTGGTTTATTATTTTCCTAGATAACAGCCGCTATCCAAATGGCCATATATTGTTAAGACCTTGTTTTTCAAACTACATTCATCAGCAGTGAGAAGCTTTAAAGTTTTATTAGTATCATAAAAACCCTTCCCAAATGAAGCTACTTTTGATAAGTGTTCATTCTGACCATGAGAATTTGTTGAGGGCTGTTGGCAAGTTGGAGGAATTTGGTTTTGAAACTGAAATTGGCAGGAAGTAATGACCTCAAGGGCTTTCTTTCCCTTGATTCCGACCCCCACGCCCCAAGTGCACTCCTCTCTCCCCAACCCCTGTCCCCGCTTCATCACCCCAACGCAAAGACAATAAATAACATGTTTGGTTTTATACAGTTTTTCCGGGGACAATTCAAATACTGAATCAGACTTTCAACCTTTCAGCTTTTCTTAACTGTGGAGCAAAGCCTGCCAAATCAAAGAAAAAAATGTATTTGTCCACCACTTCATGAAGGGATTTCTTGGTGATATTATTGCCTTCCATCTGAATAAGCTGGAGCTTTTTGGTAGTGTGAAGTGTCATTTTCCCGTGAGTGCCTTCTTAATTGAATGTTAAGATTCAACTCAGTTGCAAAAAAATTTTTAAGTGAATAAAAATAGCATGACGCATGTGGAAAGAGAAAAACAAATCCTTATTTTTTTCCCTAATGTGAATATGCTGGCAGTCCAGACTACCATTAATCCATAAATTATCTAGTTTCTTGTATTTATTCAATGAGAAAATGCAGGTAGAGCACTTAGCACCATACCTGGTGCTTAGTAAACGCTCAATAGATGTTACCTATTAGTTATTTTACCTTTCCAATGGGACAGTAATGCTAATGCGCAAAATGAGAACACTATTTATTTATTTATTTATTTTTGGCCGCGTTGGGTCTTCGTGGCTGCACACAGGCTTTCTCTAGTTGTGGCGAGCGGGGGCTACTCTTCATTGCAGTGCACGGGCTTCTCTTGTTGCGGAGCACAGGCTCTAGGCGCACGGTCTTCAGTAGTTGTGGCTCGCAGGCTCTAGAGTGCAGGCTCAGTAGTTGTGGCGCACGGGCTTAGTGGCTCCGCGGCATGTGGGATCTTCCCGGACCAGGGATCGAACCAATGTCCCCTGCAGTGGCAGGCAGATTCTTAACAGTGTGTTACCAGGGAAGTCCTGAGACCACTATTTAGAGTTTCACCAATGTGCATTACAATGGCTTTCATCTCTGCTATAGTCATCTTGAGTGAAGTCTGGAAATCAGTCACTTGACCATCAGACTGGACAACTCGTTTCAAATACCAGTTATTTGGTGGACATAGTAGACATCGTAATGGTGCTCAGACTCTCCATCCACATAAGAGTTTCACGGGCAGTTTGATTGTGTTTCTTCTCAATGATAAATAAACTTAGGAGTTACATTTTATCTACACTCATAGGATGAAGCTCGATTGAGAATAGTAAAAACTCTTGAAGACTTTGATCTGGGCCCAACTGAAAAGTGTGTAAGAATCAACTCAGTGTCCAGTGGTCTGGCCGAAGAAGATCTGCAGGCCCTCCTGCGGTCCCGGGTCCTTCCTTCCAGCCTGATGCTCCCGAAGGTAGAAGATCCTGAAGAAATCCAGTGGGTGAGTAGCTCATGCTTTGCTTTAATTAAAAACTCAGGAGAGGCTAACAAGGAGTAGCAGAAAGGAAGGATTTGGGTGCTGTAGGTTTTGAAAATGCATACACAGAGCCGAGAGAAAGGGAACTGAGAAAAAGGAGCAGGTCCCAAAGACCATTTCCTGCACACAAGGAGAACCTGGCTTTGCCTAAGTGTTCACTGGAACAGCTCTGCACTTGAAATGATGCTTCTGCTGCCTTAACAGATCTGTGGTTTAGACAGAACAGCCTCCTCCAGAGCAGCCCCTGGAAACCAGCTTACCTGAGACTACACCCGGCCAGGCCCTAACCCTCCACCTGGAAGAGCAGTGATTTGCATACCTCTTAGGCAGATTCATTTGAAGTCATCAGAGACAGTGAAAGCACATTAGCTGCAAAGGAAAAAATGAACCTAGAGGAGGAGAGGAAAAGGTCACTCCTTGGGGCAACTATAGGAAGAGACAGGAAGCTTTTAACTAGTGGTTTTAATTAGCACAGATATTATTTCCTGAACAGTTTTCTAGTTCATCCTTTTTAAATTGCTGACAGGTGTGTTTGTTTCATGACAGACTTTTCAGCCAATAAACCCTTGGCATGTCAAATTACTTAAGAAAACTTTGAAATGGGCCTAATTATACTATGATTGTTTTAATTGTTGAAGTGGGGTGGAGGTTGGAGGGTGAGGCTAGATTTTATTTAGGGGCTGCAGTGATTCTGCAGATCTCTGCCGAATACAGTACGGTTCCACTGTGCCACTCCTGAGAGGAGGGCCCGTGGCACCCAGGTGCTGGAAGCATGGTAAGGGCGTGTGGACAGTGGTGATTTTGATGCCACATCTAGGGTGATCCCTAAGTCTATGGCTACAACTGTAGCAATACGCCGAGTTCTAGTTGTGGCACCGAAATACATTGCTCATCTTTCCCGTGTATGTAGCTATGTTGGCTCTGTGCTTTCCAGTGCCATGGCTGCCTGCCACATGTGGCTACGGAGCACCTGAAATGTGGCCAGTCCAAATTGAGATGCGCTGTAAGATACACGGGACTTTGAAGACTTCATAGCACCCTCCCCCGAAAAAAGAATGTAAATTATCTCAATAATTTTTATGTTGATTGCATGTTGAAATGATAATATTTCAGATATATTGGGTTGAATAAACCTCTTATTAAATTCACCATCTGTTTCATCTTACTCTTTTAATGTAGCTACTAGAAAGTTTAGAATTACACATGTAGCTACCATTATTTTTCTGTCCGTCAGCTCTGCATTGGTGTCTTCCTGAAGACCTTTGTTCAAGGTCCCATATTTACTTTCAAAACTGGAGCTCTTCTCAGCAAGGTCACCCCTCAGGAGCTGGGAGATCCTAGTGATAGCAGGTTAATGTCCTCAAGAGTTCCTGCCCCATTCGAATGTGTCTTAAGTTGATTGAAATGGAATCTGAAGTCACTGTTCCCTTTTGGTTTCCTAGTTAGTGCCTATTTATCACCGTTATTACCCCTCATTTGAGAGGGGAGTGCTCACCCCAGCCTTCAGCTAAGGCCTCTGTTCGCTGTTTTAAATCCTTGGATGTGAGGAACATACCGAAATCTAAATAGGATTTCTTAGTTAACAGAAGTCTTTTGGGCTGTTTATTTTTTCCTCTCCGTTTGTATTTATGTGAAGCATAAAACCCAGAGCCTGATGCACAACTGAAAGATGGGCTTCCTTGTTTTCTTTTGTGTGAGAATCTCTTGCTGGCCTTTTGTCGCTAGTGTGGGTTCTTGTTTGACTGGCACGGCTTATTGGACTATAACAAGCGTGACTCGGCCTCCTTTGTCGTGGGACAATTCTCCCACAAATCCCGAACAGGGTGCATTCTTCCAACACACTATTGGGTGTGCACTGGAATTGAAAGAATTGCTGAGCCCTGCTACTTCATCTCCTCCCCAATCTCTTTGTGATTTTCCCCCTTCTTTTCCTCCCCCCACGCCCCCAGTCCCCTCCACCTCGCTGAAATGAACACTTTACCAGGCCGGAAACATTTAATCGTCTCCTTTTGAAAAAATTAATTGAAACTTCTCCACTAGTTACCTTTTGTGTTAGTACTTAATGCAATTTTTTAAGAAAGAAGGGGAGGAGGAGGAGGAGGATGGGCTAGAATGTTTAATTTTTAAATATGCCCCTATTGCCTTAAAAACAAAAGGCGTTAGAGATTTTTCACACTAGGAACAGGGATATTCCCTGTTGTAAAGGATATTGTAAAGGATTTACCTAGTTTTCAACTCTACAGTTTTTGGGGTTATAACCATTATCACAAAGAATGGGGCAAGTAACATTGCAAGTTTTCCTTTTTTTAACAAGAAAAACAAAATTCCTCCAGTGCATAGGTAACACCAAAATCACTAATATTTTACCACCCGTTTTCTAGCTTGAATGTGCCATAAATTAGGTTTTATTTTCATTTTCGTGGAATACTATACATTTTGTCCCCTGAAACTGTAGCCTTCTCTTCCTTCTTGCTATTTTGGTTGAGTTATTCCTTCCCTTGTAAAGTTGCTAAGGAGGCGATGATCATGGTGTCGAGGAAGGGAGGGGCACCGGGAGCAACTGGGAATAATTCTTCATTACTGAAAGCTGTGATTTATTTTAGCCTAATTGTAAAGTTACTGCAAATCGCTCAAAAGCTTTTTAAAGATCCCAGTGATTAGATTTTTTTTGGTTGGGGAGGGAGGTGCTGCACGGGCAGTGGGGGGGGGGCAGCTAAAAGGGGAAATAACACCTCTAATCCTGCTTCTGGTAAATAGGCTGCCAGCCTTTAAAATGAGTTTCCTTTCTATTAGTCAGAATATTATGCTAAGCCTTAAGCATTAGTTTTTTTATGTTGCCATAGCAGCCCTATTCCTGCAGGGTGGTGACCTGCGATGATTACAGTACAAAGCTTATAGGGTCTTGAAACCCCCTTTGAAGATGAAAAGTCTTTGATGGTTTATATTTATGCAAATCTCTTAGATATGATTTACCCAACTGAGACTGAATGGAGAGATGATTAAAATTCCCTTTTCCTTTGATATCCATTAATGGCTGAATATTCCTTAAATTTAAAATGGATATATATGTTTTTATCTTTATTTACAAAAATAGTTTTTTCGTACCTGTGTGTTTTTTTTTATCTCCCCACATCTTATTAGATCTAGATAGACATAATAGATTTACAATTTAGAGTGTGGTGGGGTTTTTTTTTTCTCCTTTGAAAGGGGTGGGGGGGAGATCTGTGCAAGAGCTTTTGTATGTTTCCAGATGATAGATTTTGGAATTTGGGCTACCCCACTGGCAGCACAGAGCTAGCTGTGAACTGGTCTCATGGAAAAAATTGGCGAGCTTTGGTCTTCAAAGAATTAAACTTCCTTTTTAAGGTCTTCCTAGGTAAGCTAAAAAATTATGAAGAAAAACCTCCGAACAAAGGGTAGTGTTGCTATAATGAATAATATGGATTCCACGTAGAAGGCTTCTGAACAGTTACACCGATGTCTGTGCAGGGTCCGAAACAAAACCAGAATGGCAGGTAGAGCAAGCCTTCATTGTTTTAGGGGCCTGCCACATGCACTGAACGAAGGGAAGGCGAGAGGCCTTAAGTAAAAACCTTTTCAAGGAAAGCATTTAAACTTGAGAATCTCTCCTTCCACCTCTTAACTCCTAGGCCTCAAATTGCGCCTTCAGAAAAAAAAACAATTTTTAATGCTTGAGGTTTTACTATTTAGTTTGCTGGGAACTTTGTTACCTTTTCTCTTTGGTCTTTCCTCTGTTTTTTCCGTTTTTTTTTTTGTTTTTTTTTATTCTTTGTGTGGATGAAAGAGGCTGGGATATTACTTCCTCAGGTCAAAGACTTAAATACTACTTCTATTCTACAGTTCAATGATTGTACATTTTTTTCCCCCCACTAGTCACCTATGACACTTTTTATTCTAGTTTTCAGACAAATTTTCATTCTACTTACAAGGCCGAAAACTTGAACAACCTATGAATTTAATCCCTTTTGTGGAAACTGCAATGGGTTTGCTCAATTTTAAGGTAAGGAAACCATAATGTGGCTAGTAAGTTAGTATTTTATTTATTACCTAAAGAGAACTTTTGTTTTCAATTTTAACATCTACTTAAAATATTTTTCTAGAAAGATTTATAAGCAAAGTAAACCTTGAGCACCATTTATTATCTGTAATAACCAAAACCAGGCTGTGAGCATCTTAGAAAACAAAGAAATAGACGCAGTAGCAAGGAAAAACTTCCTCGTCCTAAATATTTAAATGAAATATTTATATATTCCTGGCATTAATTTTAATTAAATAATCACTGTATAAATTTTTGCTGTGAATTATTACATTTATAGAATAAATGTACATGAACATTTGTCACCCTTACGAATTAACTTTCAATTATTCTTTTGTAACAATTGCCTTTTATTGGGAAATTATCAGGCCTCTTTGTAGCAACATAATCTATAATGTCTAATACATAAGATTACTATTTTTGAGTTAGTATACACACTAATTTGTACTATATTATTTCAGTTTGCCACACTAGAACATAAAATATTTCCTAATATACATTCAGGAAGATTAGCTGAGCCAAGCATTTTCACCATTGTATGGCTGCATTAAACTATTTGCCTTAGCGAATTCATAGCTAGCTTGTTTCTTCCTCTTTATCAGTGGCCATTTAAATTGTTTTCCAAAATATGCCTCATGTTCCACCTGACCTGTGAACATCATCACTGTAGTACCCCATGACCAAGGGCAGGAGAGAAGAAATACCTAAAAACAAAAACAGATAGTTGAACTGTACTGGAGAGATAATATGTGAGCAAAGGCTCCGAGAGGAAACTTTGAGAGACCTACTGGCCTATGCAGGAGGGGCAGAGTGCAAATGTTTGGGGAGCTGCTTCAGGCCTCGTGATCAGCATGTTTACACCACTAAGCACGAATCCTTCCAGCCTGCCCTATATGCGTTGAGAATATAGTCAATGCATATTTCTTAGATGCAACTAGATTCATACAGTGATTTCATTTTAAGCGCTGATTTGCCATTTTATCCATAATACACTTAGAAGCACTCACAGCCCCTGAAATTAATCAACAGTGTCCTCACCGGTTCCTCATGTCCTCCCCACCCACATATGTTAGCATGCTTTCTCTCCACCTTTGCAGCATCACAGTCCTGTCTAAGATGACTATCATTCATCTTTAATTTCACAGAGAAATGTCCAAGTTGCTTATTCATACATCCTGGATGACTTATTGCATTTTTATTTTCCCCTCTGGAGTTGTAGATTTTTGTATTGTTTGTCTTTAATCCTGAGACCATTTACTAAGAAATCTTGATCCCAATGCAAATAATCCAATTAGTTTGATTTTTAAATTCTTTCCTTTTCTCCTGTGGTTTTATGTTTATTGTTGGAGGGTCTCTTAAAGCAAAAACAAATTTTGGAAGAACAGAAATAACTTACAGTCCAATCAAAATGAGTTAACTTGAAAGTTTCTCTAAAGATTGGATGAACTAAAACTTGAACATTATAAATGTATTAATATATACTACTAACTATATTAATATAATCCATTAAGCAAAGCAAATATATGCAACATACTTACTTTGGACAATATTAAATACCTTTTGAAAGGGTTGAATTGGGGCTGTATTTTCACTGCTTTCAGCTAAACTGTGTTAAGAGGTGGAGCTTTCTGTTACTGAAATATACCATGCTGCTTCTCTCTAATGGGTGTATTTCTGTGAGCTCTGGTTCTGTTCTGCTCTTTTACAGGCAGTGTGTGAAGAAGCACTAAAGAACGGGCCTCAAGTGGGTCTTTTTCTAGATGCAGTCGTTTTTGGAGGAGAAGACTTTCGCGCCAGCATAGGTGTCAAAGACATGTTTTTCTTCTCATTCTCTCTGTGCATATGTGTATATATTTTTTCTTTGCCCCTTCAAGAATGGGCATTTACATGACAATATATATTTGCCAACCATGACAATGGTTTTTCAGCTCAATGGGCAATACTTCCTGATAATTTAGGGCACCTCATAGCTGTCCTTCTTCCAGAACACTACATCATCACTTCCGTTCATTTATAAAATAACTAATAAAAAGCCTGTCGTAGCCTCAGACATGTTCAGGCATATATGACGTCTACTGTGTTCATAATAGCTACATTATGTGAATAGCCTCTCTGTTGCTTAAATGTGTTGTTTTCCCATCAGCCAGACGGCTGTCTAGGCTTCTAACACAAATTTAAGGCAGTTTCACATTGCTTTGAAGAATCATTTTCTACATTAAATGAAGTATGTAAAAATTTTAAATAGATCTTAAATTCCCCCTAAAATACATTTCAAAACCCCTTTATTATGAAATATTTATTGAGATAGTATGCTTGTTTTCACTGATCTTCCCCATCCCTTGGGCACTATGTCTTTGGTCTTGGGTGCATGTATAACTAACTAGAGGCTGTGAGTGCATCTAGAAAAGAGGCCAAGGCCACAAAGTGTTTTCAGAACACCACTCCCAGTGACCTGAATGCAAGAGCTTTCCCTGAGCAGTGATATGGTCCAAATATAAACAGTGACAGTTACCCCACTCCTGGGGGAAAAAGAGGAGCCAGTCTTTCCAGGAGACTTTTGTGTATCCAACAGCTCAGTGGACACTTTCTGCCTCCCTCAAAATCAGTGTCCTTGCATTCCCCCAAGTTCCCCTTCCACACCCTGAAGCTGCAGTATTTGGCTCAGAACCTGTTACGACATGGCATTACAACCACAGCACACGAATTCTGTGCTCAGTGACGGAAGTTAACTATTTCCACGCACAGCTGTTTGGCTACCTTTTATGGTGCTATCTTTGGACTGACACTTTCTGAGCAATGGCAAGAAGGAAAAAATACACCAGGAGTCCTTTGTGACCTATCAAGTCATTTGTGTCTAGCTCCTGAGATAGGGAAGGGGGCTTTTCTTAATGCACGTGCAAGTAACTACATGAAAAGATGCCTTGCAAGATAAAGAGACACATGTGAGATTTAACTCTGCCTCCACATAGCCCTCTCTTCATTTATATTTGAATCATCATTTCGCTAGGGAGAAATCCCCAGGCAAACAGAGATGTCTTTACAAACGGTGTTTTTATAATAGATATCTAGGTCCAGTTTCCAAAGTTAATGTCTCCTTTCTCAGTCAACGTTCTGTTTTCAGGTGCAACAAGTAGTAAGGAAACCCAAGATATTCTCTACGCCCGACAAAAGATTGTTGTTGTAGCAAAGGCCTTTGGTCTGCAGGCCATAGACCTGGTGTACATCGACTTCCAGGATGGAGAGGGGCTTCTCAAGCAGTCGAGAGAAGGAGCTGCAATGGGATTTACTGGTATGATTCTTGATAATATCTTAGAAAGCAGTATCTAGATTAAGCAAACATTCCAGAAAAACAGAAATTTAACCAGGAACTGGTGTTTCTAATGTAGCCAGGTGTCTCATATACTTATTCCATTATTTGAAACATGAAAAAGGTATCCAGGACCAGAACCTGCCAAACAAATTGTCATGTTTGTCTTTGGCTCCACAAGTCGAAAAATAAAGCACTCGTTTTAGTTTCTTCTAATATTACTTACCAGTTTTTTCTGTCCTCTTAAGTATTTTGTTGCAGTTTTTGCTGACACGAGGGGAGGGATGAGGCCATTTTAGAAGTGTTTTTGAGGGAACTGCCATAGAATTTGAGTTGATGGGGAGAAAAAAATTTCCTCAGATATTCAAAATATTAATTTATTTCTGAAAAAAATTTAGTGGTATCTTCTTTGTTGTGTTTTTTTTTAACTCATAACTAGCTTTTTATTCTTCTGGCACTTCAAGCCCCTCCTTACTCTCCCATCCCCCAGTAAGTGTCTGTGCACCTGGTGACACCTATGGGCATTGACTGGCACTAAGATCAGTGGGTCCTCGAAATCCTGTCCTGGAGAACAGGCAGATATCTGTTGATTGGTGTGCCCAATCACTCAGATACCCAGGAGCCCAGGGAGCAACCGAAAATTGTATTTTTGCAACAGAAATCTATTTTTTGAAAAACCACAATACGATTCTGTACACAAACACATGTCAGCAGTTGCACACACACACGTACACAACCATGGGTAAAAAACACCATAAGCTCTTTTATTCTTATTTGTTTTCCTCCTGCAAGTTCTAAGGATATCCTGATCAGAGATGCACCCAGAAAATAAGGAAAAGAGACAAGCATCCATGCTATTCCTTTTGTAAATATTTTTGAAATGTGTTCATTTAGAGGTTAATGAAAGAAACATTTCATAAAGTGACCTTCAGTGTAAAAGATACCTTCGTGGATGCTAATTTAACCCAAAGTAAAATTGAAAGACTGTAGAAACCATTTTAGTGTTACAGTAGAATTAAATAATGCTCTGACCTTTGTGTTTGTGTTTTTAACATGAAGAGTTAAAATGTGATTCCCCCAATTTGTTAAATAAATAAATAAATGTCTATTATAGAGAAATATTTCTCAATCATCTGAGCTATTAATAAATGAATCCTCCCTACATTTAATAGTGACTGAGAAAGAAAGAGTCCCTCCACTGAATCCCTGGCGTTGTCCTTGTCTCTGTGCCTGTGACACCTGCCTCCTTCCAACGACCTGTTAGGATGTGGCCCAAATGGAAAAGTTGGAGAAAAACTCCATGAACTCTATCTAACAGACCCCGATGTTGTTGGTCTAAAATATGTGGCTTTGGCTGCCAAGCAGCCAGATGTTGCTCTGAAATGGGCACTAATACAATAAAAAATAGAAAACACTAAATTGATGGGGGCCTCTCTCACCATCACTCAGGATAACCTGGGTGTCCTCTGCTTCCTCTGGGGTAAATGTTTGCTCCAGAACTTATAAGGGAGTTTGAGAGTTTCTCCAAGAGACGGGACTGAATTAAATTGGTCCCTAATTCAATCGTAGAAGACAAGTTATTGCAAATCAGATTTAAATTTCTAGACTGTGCCCAACTCAGCATGAGGAGCTTACGGACTTGGCACTATTGTTTCTCAACAACGGGGAGTATTAAATCAGAAACAAAATGGAAGTGGGAGGGAGAGGGGAGAGGATGAGGAGGCACGGAGGGTACAGTGCCCGTTATACATTCAAGTGAACTAGTCAGTAAAGGAGGAAGCTAAACGTCAGAGCCATTTTGCAATTTTTAGAAAGAAGGTCTTTATTGTCCCAATTATATTTCTATACACCAAGAAAAGGTAATTAGTCTGATAATAAGATAGGAGATTATTTGTAGTATTTTTAAACAATAAATGCTTTAATGAGTATTTTAGACCACTCACGATCTGCTTGTCCTAATTATTTATCACTTAATTGCCATACTTTGGGCTTTGCGCAAGAAGGGAGAAAAGGAAGGAAAGAAGGAAGGAAAGAAAGGGGAAGGAAGGAAGGAGGGGAAGAAAGAAGGAGAGCTACACACCCTATCTGAAGCAAGTGGTTGAAAGTTTTAAAATTCAATAAAGTATTACGTTATCCGTAACACTGATAAGGATCTGTGCTAATAAGGATTTTCTCGACTTTTAAAAATTAGATATTTTTTAATGAGTTGTAGGTTTTTTGAAACTTAGCCATGTAACAAACAGCTGGTTACAGTTTCTTTTCTGTATTCATTGTTTCATGAGGCCGCAATCCATGTAAATTGATTTTAAATCAATGCATTGGCTGTATAAATGACTATTAACTTTAGGAATTATTTTTATAAAAAGAAACCAAAAATAAATCTTAGAATAAATCTTTAACAGCCTACTTAGTCATCACAGTTATTCTAGTACTACATGCTGAGAAGAAAGATTATAAATATGAAGCACTATAGGTTTTCTTCTTTTTTGCAGTCTTTTGTAGAAGACAAAAATGACACCGTCATACAGTTACCTAAAAGATTTGACAGGTATTGATTTAAAGCACGATATATCAAGTGGTACTGTAAAAAGGATTTCATGGTCATAAATTTTAATGTCTTCCAATTTTGCACCCTCTCAGTAACTTGTCATAACAACTCTTCTGTATAAAATATTTGCTTTGCTCCCACATGGCATTAAAGTCTGATGTTCAGTTGTTGGGATATATAAGATTTGACGAAAGATAACTTCACATGTGAAGGTTCATAAATTTCTAAAACCTAACACATATCTTAAAATTAGCCTCAGTACCAAAATATGGCTACTTAAAAGCCATCATTAGTTTCACAGCATTGTAAATAGTTTATGTTTGCTTCTCAATTTATAGTGTCTGTACCAAGAAGTTCCCATGAAATCTGGCTTTTTACACATCAGTGTAAATTATGTACATAAATTATAAAATTCAGGACTAACAATTAGTACAAAATGACTACCAGAACTGACATCCTTTATTAATAATATTGTAACAACTGTTAGATTGCTTAAATATAATTTCAATATCTACTATTGAAAAAAGTCTCATTTGTCATCATTGATGTTATTTGTTCCCAGAAATTATTCCTCAAATAATTTAAAACATCTTTATTTATATAAGATTTTAATGTTTTATTAGTATGCTGACAGATAATGAAATAGCAACATGAAGATGTTTTAATTATGCTACTGTAAAGAAAAGATATTGTTATATTTATTTACTTAAACTCTTTTTCATGAAATAGTAAAAAAATTTTTTTAGAAACATTGTTCTTTTTTCTATTTGACAGAATAATGACAGTAACAGGAATGCACCTTTTATAAAACATCAAGGATATAATTTGTACTGGCTATATGTTAAAGGAGCTATTTCAAAAGCAAAGCAAATTGATATGCCAACAAATATACTTAGCAGAGTAAATTATCATTAAGTGTACATTCATTTTTAAATAACCAAATATGTCTATAATTTTATCATATAATAAAATATAATCTCATCAGTATTATAACATTAAATTATGTTGCATTTTATCAATGACCTGATTAGATTCCACTCTTCCCTGATTGTTAAATTGTTTTTTTAATGACTACATGATTTCATAGAATCCTGTGACTCTTATCTTTGTATAATGTTTTAATTTAAGATTCCTTTTTAAAGCTTTTTTAAAACTGTTACTACAGAAATAAGATTTCTTCTGGGGTGTCTAAGCATCTGTATAAAGGAGAAATATCCAATCTTCATCCCATAAGCAAAAAGGGAAAATCTGAGGGGGTTTTTTTTGGTTAGAGAAACTTTATGTAATTTTTTATTTAAACATTTTTAAATGGAGTAATCTAGAGATCACAGTGTTCAAACCTGCCTTCTGTTTTACTATACTGAATAAAATTTTTTTCATTGAAATCCAATTTTCTATTAGTGGTTAGAAGGGATACACTAAGTTCATCTAAAAGAAAGAAAATTGAATGTATTATTGTAAGACACTATTGATATTAATATAGTTGTAATGTCTGCTTCTGTAAGCTTTATGAAAACCAACAGACCACTTTTAAAAGAAATCATGGAAGATGGGATAATGGTACAGAATAAGCAAAAGACAACTTGCAAAATTGGAAAGAATTAACATGTAATTTTTTTTCTACTTTAACTCAAAATAATCACTTTAATTTGCAGACATTATCCTTTTAAAGTTCCAGCCAAGCAGTTATTCAACGAGCTGCCTGGTCAATCCACCTGTAACTAAAAATGAGAGATTATCTGCTCTAAGATGGCATTTCTATAGGATCAGAAACACAATTACTCCCATTGTTGTATTTGTTCTTATGGAGTATTCTGGAAAAGCCTGCCTGATTGTGTTATTTTCTTTTTAAAAAGTTCTAAAAATAATTAGTTATTTTACATACAGACTGTAAGGCATTCAGGAGACTGGCGTGGTTGAGACATTTTGTTTGAACATGTGTTTGTTGTTTTGTGTCTCCGGTGTTATTAATCTTTCTGTAGGTAAGCAGGTGATACACCCTAACCAAATTGCAGTGGTCCAGGAGCAGTTTTCTCCTTCCCCTGAAAAACTTAAGTGGGCTGAAGAACTGATTGCTGCCTTTAAAGAACATCAACAGTTAGGAAAGGTAAATGTTTTGTTAATGCCTTGAAACATTGGTGAATCTGGCGTTTAAGATACTGTGGGGAAGAATGAAAAAATATATACTGTTTGAGTGGTTTTTAAAAACGCGTATTTTGAGGAGGAGGATATGTGTGGGCTTAGGGGGGACAACATTTATCACTGAGAAATTCACTTAAGGTAAATTTGCCCTTCCACGTTCCTAAATATTTCACTCACTGGATCTCAAGTTTCTCATTTTATTCTTTTCATAAACTATATTGGCAGCCTTAGAGAAAATAGAAGTCTGTTTAGTTTTACTCTACAGACCCGATGCAGCATTCATATGAAAATAATTTTAGATCAGAATGAGAGCAAGTTGTAATGAAATAAACACAGTTTGATCAAATGGTTCTTTTGGAGAGAAGAAATAAATTTCAAGTTATTTTAATTTGGGGAGAAAAAAGTACAAAAATCTCCGGTTTAGTCATTTAAGAGTGGGAGGTTGTATATGTGTTAGTACCAATTTCTGGACCTGAGATTTGGATAGAATAGAAAGCAAATTAACACTGGAGTATGGTTGTTCCTAATTTAGTGCATCATTGAGCCTCGCGTTTCCTGCTCTGTGGGTTTCTGCTATGTAAATACTGCAGTGGTGATGCACAATCTGTCTCCACTTTGTGCCAGTAACACTTAAATTAGGTGTCGCCTGAAGGAAGATTTTATGCTAGTTGCAGCATTGTCAGTTAATTATCTTAAAGGTTATTTGCAATAATACCGTTTGCCTCTTTTTAAGAGGATGGGGGGAAAGTTGCATTTATAAATCCATCCTAGAGGTTATATCTAAACCTGGCCTTGTTACTTACATAAGGAGTGAAGTTTTGATGCCTGTAATGCAAAAGTACGTAGGGGAGAAAGAATGTTGAAACATTATGAAAGTTCTAAATGTTAAACGGTACCCCCTACAAAAAAAAAAAAAGAACAAAATTGGTTTTCAGTGGTGAACCGGTGACATCAGTGTGAGAAGTGTGGCTTACACTTTTCACTGGCAGTAAAAGCACCTAAAAATCCCAGGACTTTCGAAAGTAGGTAACAATGTTAAGTGGGTCACTCCCTCCCTCTCATTACCTGCCTTCAGCTCCAGCCATGCTCGCATGCTCACCCTCACACACATTCAGGCTCATCTTTGCACACACTTGCACTTAAAATCAAAAGACGGAATATATGACACTGGAGACATCCCATTTGGACTATACCAGTTTCAGGATAAACAGCAACCTTTCCTTTCATATCAGTAGTGACCATCAAAAAAAACATATTGCAGTGCATAAAAAGATTTTTTCAGTTGACATTATGTTTTATGTCCATTTCTATATCTTGATCCCAAAATCCAGATCCTCCATGAATAAATATAGGTATTTATCTAGAGAGAAGAGCCATATACTTTTACATTTATACATGCAAATAACTCCATCCACTCCCCTCTCCTGCATGCTTGCCTGTGCAGACACTCACTAAATGTTCTGTACCTCTGTGTGTGCCTTATGCCAGCTAAGGATATGTACCTGATAATACTTCCTACTGAAGCAAACTGAGGCAGGATGGGGACCATCAAAACAGCAGACCAAGTAGAGTTCCAGTCTGGGCTAACACTGCCTTCTTGAACTATCTACACTGGGTTTCACATTGGATAAAATCAAAGGGCGCCACTGGCATTATAAGCAGCTAGAGGTATGGAAGAAGTTACCTAAGTTTCAGTAGCCAGCAAAGAAAATTCAAACTAGAAACACACTCTTTTACCAGCATTTAAGTTCCTGAATGAGGGAAAAACAGCACTTTTCCATTATATCTTGAAAGTGCTATTCCCAGGGAAAATTGCCCTAAAGTGTCCTTGCCTTTTGATGATGGCAACTTAGATGTTAAATTCTGAACTTTTTTTTTTTTTAAATAAGAAAAGCCCTCTTGTTGGGACATATGCTTTCACAACAGTGTGGTAGAATAGCTTTTCTTAACACAGAACCATAGAAATTAGAGCAGAAGGGAGACTAACTATTAGGTCATTTCTTCCCTGCCCCATTCGTGTAGGTTTGTTTCCTACAGCAAATTCTCCTGGTGCTTTGTCCAGCAAGGTTTAAATGATTCAAGTAATGGGGCTTCCAGTGGGGACATATGGTTATTTTATCCAGTCCGCATGTTTCTTTCACCTTGCCTATAAATTGGCTGGTCACAAAAATTGGGTCTGCAGGTAGGTGACTCTGGGTCTTGAGGGGTCTTGGGGTTTAAATAATGTAGGTTCTGTTTGTAAAGATTTAGTATAAATAGGTCGCTCAGTTGTATAAAATATTGCTTCCAACAAACATCTAATCTGTTTTATTTCAAATGTGACTCACTGATGAAAACATAAACCCTCGGATACTTTGTCCAGAGCACAGGTGACTCTCTCAACAATGGGAAACTGATGGTTTGTGTCCTAGTGAGATACTTATAATTTTCTAAAAGACCTTTTTTCGCCCTCTGATGAAAATTTCATTCAAGTAATGCTTTCAAGCAGAAATGACCCAAGAAGGCAAAATTATGTATCATTGTTTTTCTCTACTTCCTGCTCCCATCTTAAATTATGTTCTGCCCTAAGATGAAAGGTATAGCTGAAGTTCACAGTTAGTGCTGGGTCATTAGTATTTTCTATAGTGATAATAATATTATTATTCAAAAATTAAAGTTCTGCCTTTTTTTTTCCTGTCTCCTCCAAATAACAAACTTCATGAGAATACTTAGATCACAAGTAGATAAATTATTGGGGTTTAGTCTTTAGTATCACGGCAATTTTTTTGTTCTATATTAATTAAAAGTTCTAAGGAAATAAAGTTTGATGCCCTTAGTCTAATGTTGGCTAAAAAATACTTTACATTAAAAAATAATAAAAAATAACTATCTGCTCATATAATCTGTCTCTGTTTGGCAGGTAGTGATACTTGTGACTGCTTTGTTTCAGGAAACTAAAGATATTTATTTTCAGGCTAAAAAATTTTGTCTGGCATGACAGTCCCTATCATAAGAATTAGGGCTATAGATTGATATTAGGGACTCATTAAAATCTGTTGGAAAAAGTTTAAACATTCCACATGCTCTATGCTCCTATTTTAATTCCCATAAGCTAAAATATTTCTACTTTAGCTGACACCAGTTGTGAGGTATATATCCACACTATTAATCACACTTGATTTTTTCTTTCATCCTTCCAGAAAAATATAATTTGAGATACAACCTGTGTGTCATTAACTATTTTAGTCTCAAATTATTTGGTGAAATATTTTAGCCAGGATAAATCACTCCCATGTGATTTGTTTTAAATTTGTAAAGTATTTTCTTAAAAGTTAATTTCATTTTTGATGTCATTTTTTCGTAATAACAATGATTCCAATATTTGAAAATTCTCCATTCAGAACTGAATTTAGTATTGTTCATTTTAAAATATGATTTTAACACTTGTTTTGTTATCAACTAAGAACTGTATCTACTATGAAATTGGATAATTGAAATCATCCCAAGCAAATAATTAGTTAATATTAGATGATATCAATAGAAACTGTAATTTGTATATAAGTATATACATATACATATTTATACTATATATATATATATTCATATATGTATGCTACTGAGTATTTTTTCACATCTATATTATAAACTCAGTGCTAAATTCATCACCTCTTAGGCAAAAATGACAGCTAAAGGAAATAGTCAGTTGCTTTTTTAAAATGATTGATAATCCCAGGAAATCCTACATGAAGAATTTACCATTTCTTTTCAAATGGTGGCTCAAACAGAAAAATATGAAAAAATAGCAAAAGGTATTAAGAATAGCAACATGTATTACATGAGATCGATCTTTAAAGGTACTTTGCTAGAATATTCATATTTCTGCAGTGTCTGGCTACCAGTATAGCTTCATTTTCAGTATTCTAAGCACTCTATTCATAGTAAATCTGTAAATGCTTAATTTGGGTTTGGAAGGATTTTGTTTAAATTTTTCAATATTTTTTGTTCATTATAGATTTGCAAGCTGGGTAAAAACCGAGGAAGGGAAAGTGTCCACCTTTAAAATCTAGGTTCCACTAGTAATTATAAGGTCAAAAATAAGGTCACTAGCTGACATAACAACTATAAACAACCACATAACTGATACATCCTAACTTCACTCAAGAGAGAGCGATAATGCAGATCAACATGTTTACATTACTAAGCAAATCCTCTATAGGAGTATAAATTGGGAACTTATATCTTAATAAAGAAAGAAAAAAGAAAGAGGTTTTTTCCCTCATGTAAGTCTTTTCATCTAGAAAATTACAAAGATTAATTCCCCCTCCCCAATATTGAAAGCAAATTATTTTCATAGGTATCTGATTACGGCTCAGACACCTTTCGTTTGTGTTTCCAAATGCAGGACTTTACAAAAGAAATACTGTTTGGTCCAGATGGCCTTCTAGAAGGCTCCCTGAGAGAACTCAGAAGTCTCTCTAGCCAAAAATATTGTTTCCGCTTATTCAAGTGCCAGAAATCCCACTGCCACTCTTTCACGCAGATCAAATAAACCATCCAAAGATTTGGTTGTTGTCTTTGTCAAAGGAAGGGGTTGATTCCACTAATAGACAACAGTGTGCCCTCCCACACTCATGCATCCCACTGCCCACAGTCTTGCCCCCTTTATTTGTAAGCAGAAATGCTAAAATCAGAACTGAGTGATTGCCAGTGAAAATGAAAGAGGAAGGGACATCACTCTACTTTTAAGATGCTTAGTTATTGCATTTCTCCATTTATTTCCTTGTTCATTGGAAATCTTTAGAACTATATCGCATAATTTTGACTTTAAAAAGTCAAGTTCTTAGAAAATTTGAGAGTCTGCCAATGGTGACTTTAAGGTTGATTTGATTAACAACAAATTGCAGATTTCTAAATGTTTAAAGCAAGGCAGTACAGTTTTACTGCTGATCATATCCTATTTCACATAGGCTTAGTGGCAAGTGGCTGATTTAGTGTTAGAGGATAAGAGATTTTGTATGTAGGTTAAGTCTGATAATTTTTAAAGTTGTTTGTTTCATCCTTAATTTATAACACATTCTGAAGGATATTTTAATCAAAATACTTCTGGTTTATATGTTTCAGAATTTTTTTCTTGCTCAATTAAAATTTTAAAAAATGTAATTCTGTTAGATGAAATCTCAGAAATATTCTAGTTAAATCCCTTCGGTTTACAACTTATAAAATACACTGAGACCCAACTTGGGTTTGGAAGTTACCCAAGGTCACTCACAGCCAAGGTGGTTCTAGAGACCTGACCAGAATTTGGGGATCACTTTGTAAATAAAGATAAGAACATAGCTTAAATCTGGTTTCAGTTCGGTCACAATGAATCTGCACACTAATGACCAAAACTAGATAGAGCTTTAAAGGTATTGTCACAAACAGAATGTGAATTTCATTCATTAGTTCAGATTAGAATCTTTTCCTTAGTCATGCACTTTTTTTTTTTTTTACATGAGCAGTAACTGATGAGGAAGGAAAGAGCAGAGAGTATCCCTGTACCTTCCCAAACTTCCTAGCTATTATTCCCCACATCGCTCCCTCCTTCTCAGTTCTGAACCCTGCGCTTGTCCACTGCCCTGCCCCAGAAAGACTTCTTGGCTCTGATCACTGCAAACCTCATTCTGTTTTATTAGTCATTCAGTCTCCTAAGGTAGGTTGGAAACTCTCAGAGCAAGACCGGGGGCCTTTGGCAAAGAGGCCATATCTGGCCCCAAGCTCAGTTTCATCTCACTCAAAGGACAAGTTCCCAAAGTCCTGTTTTCAGTTACACCTGTGGTCGCAAAAACACACCATGCCTTTCAGTGCCTTTAATAGCAAGAGCCAAATAAGGGCCATGAAAGGTTTTACTCCTTGGACATCTTTCTCTCTTTTCCTCTTACGGTATTTCTCCCTCTTAGGATGTGTGGGTCTGCATGTGTGTTTCTGTATATGTCCTTCCTGTTCCTTCCCCGTTCCTCTTTCCATGGATTCTTTTTTGTTTCCTCTTTTTCTTTATATCTCTCTTCCTTTCTCACCACATCACCTCCACACCCTGCCACTACCCCATGCCTTCTCTCCTTCAGCTGATTATAATAGAGAAGTTCAGAACATTCTTTTAATATTTTGTGGTACTTATTAAAGAATTTTGTAATTCTTTTTATATTAAAAGCAGCCAAATGGAGCTTTTACTTTACTAAGAAATATAAATCAAGAGTTTCTAGAATTCTCTTTTTTTTTTCATTTTAGGTTAGTGGACCTCAATGAAAAAAAAAAGTGGGAGAATTTTCCACCACTACCCCAGAGAGTAAAGAATTCTTTCTATCACAGATCTCCCTGCAGCATCTTGGATGGAAATAGGTACACAATATACATTTAGTAAATACTGTTTAGCTAACTGGTTTCTAAATTTCTGACAGTGCTAAAAAGAAATTATTCATTTTACTTTTTAACAGTATATATGGTACTGACCTTTTTTCCCTTCTAAAAAAGTTGAAAGAAAAATTTTCACCAATTATTTCATCAGTTATTGTTCATCAGTTGTATTTTAGTAAATGTTTAAAGTTTAAAGTGCCTTCTAGTTAACGTTAGTTCATTTAGATATATTTTCCAAAGAAAGAATAATGCTACAGCATTTAAAATAGAAGTTTAATATTATTAGTCTTAGCTGCAAGCTGCTATAAAAAGGCCCTCGTTCTCTGCTTTTCTCATAGGCAATATCAGCTTAAATTTGACATAAAATATTCTGAATTAAATGCAAGTATTTACACATTTACCTCAGGATTAAAAATAAAATATTTTCCAAGATTTCTATTTCAGAAAAAATCTGAGAGGTGATAGTTGCAGAACTCTATGTAATTAGTAAAAGTCAATAAATTATACACTTAACAATGGGTGAAGTTTATGGTATGTAAATTATACCTCAATAAAGCTATTAAAAAACAGAAAATTAAGCACAACGTCTAATGTGCTAGCATATGTGGAAACCCCTTTAGATTGCAATATGCTTATAAATCCAATTGTTTCACCTCGGTAGGTAGCTTTCCATGTGGCATACTTGGCCTGATTTTTCCAGATTTCCTTATCAAAAGATATTTAAAATAAAGACTTGTCTATTCCTGTCTCATCATTTTGCCTGAATATTTTAAAAGATAAATCCTGTTGCCTACGTTTAGTGGGTTCTGAGAAGAATTTTAAAAACAGAAGGCACCTTTGGTCTCCCTATCCGTTTGTGAAGTAAGGATGCTCTGGTCCACTGAGACCCTCCATCTGGGCAAGTAGACAACTCAGGACTGGTCACATATTAAGATAATTGACCTAAACATTCACCTCAGCTCTCCTCCCTACTGTTCAGCCACCTCCATCTTCCCTGCCAAATTCATCTTCCAAATCTTCTACTTATTCTTCTTTACTCCTCCAGCTTCGTAAAACTATTGGTAAAGTCCCAAATTAATCTTACCAGTGTCCAACACATGAGTGTTTCTATTTCCTGTGTAGGGCTAAAGCTAAATAATTTCGTGCTTCCTTTTTAAAAAGCAAGATGTTAATGATGTCCCTTCCTTTTACATCCACTCAGGTCCCACGTTCCAAAGAATTTCCTCTTTTTATAAACGTGTCAGGCCATTTGTCTTCACTAGTAGTCTTCCTTTTCCTTCTCACCATCTGCTGAAAACTGTCCTGTTTCACCACTGCCTCCAGCATAGCTGTGCTCCCAACTGCTGGTCACCTGCATCTGATTCGTATCTCCTCCGGCTGATAAGTTTTTTAATTCTTTTAAATGGATTTAAGAGAATTAAATACAGAGGGGCCGCTTGGACAGGTGATTCCCCACATCCTCTCAGGCAGCACTGACCTGGCAGCTGGAACTGCACTGGGGGGTGTACAGGACCCTCCATCCCATTCTCCATGGAGGGTTCTGTGCTCTTTTTTCAAGCCAGAGAGCCACAGGGGAAAGACAGGGGGAGGGATAGGAGGGAGCTTCTCCAGACTTTTCCGCCTTTCAGAACTTGGAAAATAAATCCAACAGGCTGCCCAGGATGCAGGATACCCAGCACCCGACACCCCCTCAGAGGCTGTGCTCTGACGCAGGGGCTGAAGGGATCCTGTTGAAGCAGTTCAGTAGGCCCGAACTGTCACTATATTCCCCAGTCAGGCACAAAACAAACCCCCTTCAAATATTTCAGCTGTTACATTCTTATGAATCATTTAAAGGGTCTCCCCATCTAAGGCCACGGAATATCACCTGTCAGAATTTCAGTGCTAGTAGTAAGGACAGATTAGCCAAATGTGAATTGCCCATGTTGAAAGACTTCAGTTGAGCTTTTAGAAATTTCAAGTAGAGATATATTAACATCTGTAAATTCTCTGGTCATAGAGTGAATGATTATTGAATTTTAATTCAAAATATTAAAATACCTATCAAATTATCACTACAATTTAAAGTGTTAAAAAAAGAAAAACATGTTCTCTATTCCCCAAGTCCTCAATAGTATTCTTTTACTCTCGATGGCAGTTTTAAAAGATGGTTTATCCATAAAACAAAGGGTTACTGATATTCAGAAGCACATACAAAGATCAAATGTCACCTCCTTTAATCCTTCTTACAAATGCTTTGGGTTTTTTGAGGACTTAAAATGTCATTCACATTTTTATTAGTGAATTTTTTCTCACTGAAAATATCCTTTGGTATTTCTGCCATCATAATAATTATAGTAAAAGCTTCCAAGTGGAAACTCAGGATGGAAGCACGTTACATTTCAGTTATTCCCAAGTCAGTTATTAAAATTGCATTTTCACATACTTGCTTATCTGGGCCTTACCTATATATCATTAATTTTTTCAGCCTCATTCTAAGTAATAATATCTCTGGGGGCTTCCCTGGTGGCGCAGTGGTTGAGAGTCCGCCTGCCGATGCAGGGGACGCGGGTTCGTGCCCCAGTCCGGGAAGATCCCACATGCCGCGGAGCGGCTGGGCCCGTGAGCCATGGCCTCTGAGCCTGAGCGTCCGGAGCCTGTGCTCCGCAACGGGAGAGGCCACAACAGCGAGAGGCCTGCGTACCGCAAAA
>NW_020171825.1:1206507-1218422 GCF_003031525.2 Neophocaena asiaeorientalis asiaeorientalis | reverse complement strand
CAAAAAAAAAAAAAAAAAAAAAAAAAAATCTCTGAAATAACAGTTTAGATATGCTAGTTATTTTTTATAAATCACATCAAAATAAAATTTTAAATATAGTATATGTAAAATAATATATATTTTAAATTTTTGATATTAATTTTTTCTATAATCATCTTATGTACCATGGTTACCAGACATGCTTTGAGGTATACTGATTAGTGGGAAGAGTTTGAGATTTGGGGTGAAAAACCAAAGATTCTAGTCCTATCCTACTCATAAGTTGCTTTAAAAAGATGAACTAATAACTGCAATTTTTCTATCTGTAAATCAGATTGTTGCATCCCAGACTACTCTAGAACAGAGAAAAAATTACCCAGAATAAAGGAAAGGAAACAAGTGGTTCAATTTCCTCCCCTCAGGGTCCAGGGCCCCCTTGGGTCCCCCAGGGCAGGGAGCAAGAACAGAGGGAGCCCTGTGGGTTCCAGTCTGGCTGCATCAAGCAGGGACTGAGTCCTGTGTGCTTTGTCGTGAGGAAGGTCTGTTGTCCCTCTTCCAGATTGCTCTCATTGAGGCTAGATTAGTCTTCCTTTCCTCAGGCCCTAGAGAAACCCCTTCATCAACAGACAGATCCAGTAACTCGTACTGTGGTCCTTCATTTTGCTTATCTATTGAGTCACTGATGACCAGAAGTACAGGGGGCTCTTGTCGAACACAGAAGGCCAACCCCACTTGCACATATGGATACACTGTTCTTTTTCCCCTGCCCCTCTCTTGACCTTCATTTGGCATCTCTAACCTTCTAAAGCTGACTTTAAAAGTACCTGTTCGGGCTTCCCTGGTGGCGCAGTGGTTGAGAGTTCGCCTGCCGATGCTAAGGGACACGGGTTCGTACCCCGGTCCGGGAGGATCCCACGTGCCGTGGAGCGGCTGGCCCCGTGAGCCATGGCCGCTGAGCCTGCGCGTCCGGAGCCTATGCCCCGCAACGGGAGAGGCCACAACAGTGAGAGACCCGCGTATCGGGGAAGGGCCCCAACAGGGAGAGGCCCCCGTATCCAAAAAAAAAAAAAAAAAAAAAAAAAGTACCTGTTCCCTGGTGGAATTCCCTGGTGGTCCAGTGGTTAGGACTCCACACTTTCACTCCTGAGGGCCCAGGTTCAATGTCTGGTTGGGGAACTAAGATCACGCACGCTATGCGGCACAGCTAAATAAATAAATAAAGTACTGTTCCCCAAAGCCCCTCCGAGGCCAAACCACCCCGTTTTGATGGCTCTTTCTCTCTGCAGCTTCTAATTCCTTAAGCCCCACTTACAGATAGACTCGCTTGCACTTTAACCGTTAAGTCATTTGCATGAGTTAACCTGACCCCAACCCAACATCACATTTGTTTAGGTCAGTCCCTGTGTCCTACTGGAGGCTCAGCAAGTGTTGGCCAACTGACCAGGGAGTATTGCCTGACCAGGGAGTATTGCCAGACCAGGGAAAGATCAAGTGGCACAGAAAGACACTTGCAGATAAAGGAGAGCAGAAAGGTAAGAGTGATTCTATCTTCCCAAGTCATTGTCCCCTCAGTCACCCAGCTCAGGCCCCACAAAAGACACAAGCTTCAGAACCATGTTTTGGGTGCTGGATTCTGGGGATTCAAAGATATGTGAGCCCCTATCCTCAAGGGCTTCCCAACACAGTGAGAAAGACAGCGACGTAAACAGATAATTACAGTAGAATGTGACAAGTGTTGTTACAGGAGGATGTATAAGGGAAGGAAGGAGAGAAATGAGCCCAACCAGGGAAGTCTAAAAATGATTCACAGACATGACATCTTCTGACGTCTTGAAGCATAAGGAGCAGTTTGCCGGACAGACAGGGAAAGGACTATCGGAGCAGAGAGCAGAGCCTGTGGGAGAGGTGTAGATGGGTGTGTGTGTGTGTGTGTGTGTGTGTGTGTGTGTGTGTGTGTGTGTGTGTGTGTGTGTGTGTGTGTGTGTGTGTAGACTGGCAGGAGACTAAGCTGAGAGCAGAGGCAGGGCCTGGTCTCACCGTGGGCAGCCCTGGGCCCCCAGCTAAGGAGATTGCACTTGATTTTGTAAGTCCAAAGGGAGCCAAAGCAAGGTTTAAGCAAATGGATGATCTTATCTGCTATTTTAGAAAAGTAGCATCACGGTCCCAATTAGGAAGGTATCCCAGCACTCTCTCAGCAAGACCTCTGCTAGCCAGCTTGGGAGCCAGGCAGCCTCCACACTGAGCTTTGGGTGCCTGGTTACCAAACTTAAATCCTTACCCCTTAACCAAATTGTGAGGGGACCAAGGTCATACTAGGGCCTGTCCAAGGACTCCAAGTGTGATAGGTTGAAAAACAGGAAAGAAAGAATGAAACAGTGCCCATCTCTGTCTCTGTGAGAGCATCATATTCCCCATTTTGAGGGGTATCAAGGAGCAGTTAACTTTGGGAGTAAGGAAGAGCTATGTGATGGGAAGTCAGGGCTGGGCCTGAGAGATTTTAGCAAGAAGAGGGTACAACCAAGGTCCTAAAGACAAATTCCATAGTGACCAACACTGACTAAAAGTTTTAGGAATTCACTGGGAACTGTAATGAGGTAAATAATTCATTGGGCATAAGACTTAGCATCATAGAGGAAGAAATAAAGTGTCACTCTGCAAAAGAAGGCATATAGCAGCTGTGCTAAAATGTTACCATTAATTCTGACACAGCAACATCATCAAGGGAATGTGCCAAAGAGCACTCCCTGAATGCCCAAGAAGTTATTTGAAAATACAATGAGCAGGGAGAGAATTGGATCAATTTATGGGTGCTAGAAAAGTACTCTTTTAGTACTCTACAGAAAAAAATTCTCAAGTGCTAAGTGCCAGAAATGTGAAATATATGAATATTTCCCATAAATGTTATTACTCTTGTCATCACCACCATCATGATCACCAGTCCTTTTGCCATCAAATTGTAAGTCAGATTCTCCCCCATTGAAGAACTTCAAGGTCTGATAAAGTTCATGTTATTTCAATGCCTATCTTACCACCAGGCAATGACCCAGATGTTAGAAAAAGTACAGCCCAATAAGTAATTGTTTTCCTTCCTATACAGACAACACCTATGCTAAGGTGATACTGCTCTTCATTTCCAGGAGGCTGAAGCCATAGACATGTGTATAGTAAGATGTGCCAAAGTGGCTGACTAGTGATTTATTACAACAAATAACTCAATAGGTAATTGCTGAATAAAAGCCCGTTGTGCACGGAGGTGGAGCCCCATGACAGCTCTAGCGGGAAACGCATGACATGCACTAGGTATACAATATCATGTCTAAGTCAACAGTGTGAAATGGCAAACATGGTCCTGATTGGTAAGAAGGGCAGCCTTTTCAGGCCTGTGATCTCCCTATTCATAACACTGGCTTTTTCTCTAATTCTTGTTGCGTTTTATGGCACCTGCTTCCATGCTCTTCCTGCAAATTTTAGGTCCTTGAGAGCAGGGGTGGAGTGTTGCACCCATTTAAAAGCCAGCCTGACCACTTCTACCCAGGAGAGCTAAAACACAGAGCTTCTCAAACTTCAGCGTGCATTAGAATCATCAGAGGGTTCCTGGCCAACGCTCGGACCTTCTGCATGAAACCTTATAGGATGGAGCCCAAGAATCTGCATTTTAGCAAGCCACCTCCCGATTAGATGATTCTGATTCAGGCGGCCAGGCAACCCACTCGGAGAACAATCCACAAGCCCAGGGCGTAAGCCTGGAGCACACGCTTTGGACCAAATAGAGCTAGGTTTTATGCCAGTTGTATACTTAGTGAGCTACAGGGCAGACTCGTACAAGTTTCTTCGTGCCTCGGTTTCCTCAGTTATAATATGGGGATGGATATATACTCATAGAAACAGATGAATACATACTCATTGCCAGGGGATGGAGGAGGGGGAATGGAGAGTAGTTGTCTATAATGGTACTGAGTTTCACTTCTGCAAGATGAAAAAGTTCTGGAGATCTGTTGTGCAATATTTGTGAATCTACTTAACACTGCAGACTCATACACTTAAAAATGGTTAAGATGGTGAATTTATGTTATGTGTTTTTACTACAATTGAAAAGAAAAAAAAATTTTGTTAATGGGGATGGGTCATAGTATCTACCTCACAGTGTTTTTACGAGCATTACCTGAAATAAAACATGTCAAGGGGGCTTCCCTGGTGGCGCAGTGGTTGAGGGTCCGCCTGCCGATGCAGGGGACACGGGTTCGTGCCCCATGTTCATTTTTTTTTTTTTTTTTTTTTTTTTTTTTTTTGGCTGCGTTGGGTTTTCGTTGCTACGCGTGGGCTTTCTCTACTTGTGGTGAGCAGGGGCCACTCCATTGCGGTGCGGTGGCTTCTCTTGTTGCAGAGCATGGGCTCTAAGCTCCTGGGCTTCAGTAGTTGTGGCACGTGGGCTCTAGAGCGCAGGCTCAGTAGTTGTGGCACACGGGCTTAGTTGCTCCGCGGCATGTGGGATCTTCCCAGACCAGGGCTTGAACCCGTGTCTCCTGCATTAGCAGGTGGTTTCTTAACCACTGTGCCATCAGGGAAGCCCCTTGCTCCGCAACGGGAGAGGCCACAACAGTGAGAGGCCCGCGCACAGCAAAAAAAAAAAAAAAACATGTCAAGGACCAGGCACAGTCCTGGGGCTAGCAACTGCTCAAGAAATTATAGCTATTATTATTGTTGTAGTCATGGTTGTTAAGGCTTTCAACCATGAATGAGTTACTACTTAGAGGCATTTTAAACCAAATTATATTCTGAATCTTCAAGCTGATGGAAGTTCCCTCTTCTTTTCAAAATGGTACACCAGTTTCTCAGAAACGCACTGAGCTGTGAAACCGAAACTTATCTATGATCACACATTAGGGAATGTTTCAAACCCTCCCCACAAATCCAGGTAGCTTTTGACAATCTGCATTCTTCCAAATCCTGACCAACAGACTGTTCACATTTCACATGTAGATCCATATGTTAAAAAACCAACCATATTTCTAGGTCGATGTGAAAGCAGGAGGATATTCGTATTAGGAAGTCTTGATTCTTAACACTAAAATCCTCAATTTGCAGAGATGAAGGAAACAAAGAACAAAAATGTTAACTTTTGTTTTCCAGCTTAAGCTTAACAAAGGAAGTCAAGCAAAATCTGCCACATAAAAGAAAGAAATGATTTCCCTGTCTTGAAAAACTACACGAAATATTTTGCATCTTTGATGTGCATGTGGAATCCAAAGCGGATTCAGGGAACATGGCATAGACCCAAAGCCAAGTCATCTTGATTCTCTGTGCATCATTTTGATTTCATGTGCATCTAGGCTAATTTCATCTCTATTATTATTAGCCTATTATTTAAGCTTTAGCAGGACACATGTGCTGTTTTACAGGGCCAGAATCCACGTGGTGGATGGATAACCAGGAGGCCTTTGGTCTTCATCATATACTCCAATAAGAAAACTAGACTCTCGCCTTGTAAAACAGCACGAGTCCCATGCCCTGATTTCACATGTCATGCTAACCCACAGAATATCTTTAGAACTCCTAACCAAATTCATAAAATTCATCATGGTCACAGAGACAACTAAAATTAGCTCTAGGTTGAATGAAATTAGGCACAGACCAATCTGGGAGTATAAATAGTAAAATGGGCAGATTGGAAAATGACTTAACGGTATAGGATTTTAGGCAACACAGGTGTTCATATGAATCCGATTTATCATTCTCGGGCTGAGAAGGCTAAGCACTGGTGAGACTTCTAATCCTAATGACTTTTAAATCTCTCTTGATTAAAAAACAAATTTCAAAGTCACTGCTAAGGATTCCCTGCCAATTTTTTTAACCTCCATTCTGTGTATAACTCTATGTTATTATAAGAGATGAGGGTTTCCAGCGAGCCCGGGAGACCATCCCAGAAGTCCTGAATAATGACAACATTGACTGTTGAGAGGTGGTACTTGTAAAATCCAGAAATGGATGGCAGTATATACAAATGGACCATCATCAAGGATTATAATTGCTCCAACCCACCTTCAGGTCTCAAAAGACCACCTGCTCCCTACTCAATACCAGCATCCTTACCAACAGGTAGAAAGAAGGGGAATTAAGAAGAGCTGTAATTGAAAACAGCAAAAAGAAGTGATTAAAAGAACATGAATAACCAGACATGAATTTCAGATTCATACTGCTTCTGTCCACTTAATTCTTCTTTTTCTGAGGCACTAAAGAAACTACCTTATCATCATAATGTGGGAGTCTCTAATGAAGGCTTGAGGTTCTGAGACCCAAGTACTAGCCCCAGCTCTAACTTCTCCTAGTCAAGTGACCTTGGAGAATCACTTAACTACTCTGGGCATCAGAGTCCTCATCTAGAACAGCACTGAGATCACACGACACATTCAATGAGTATTTGCAGAAGTTTTTAAAAAGTGAATCTGTAAAATGGGTATAAATCAGGAGATCTCAGGTTCTTTCCAGGCTAACCATTCAACAGACCTATGATTTTTTGTTACAGACTCATGTCCCCTGTCATTTTAATCCTTTTCTGCAAAAGTGTGTACCAACAGAAGAATCTCTTTTTACTCAGTATAATCCTACCTTACATTTTCTCATCACATGATAGTGTTACCCCTCAATTACATTACAACAAGAAGGAAGCATTCTTCCTTTAACATGATCATACAATTATTTATTCAAACAATAATCAGTTGCCAGAGCATATTACTGTTTTCACAGTTCTATGCAATATTTCAAAAAGTATATAAGGAAGTATTTACATTTTCCTTCCACCCTTGTTTTCTGCTTGATTTCAAGAGTTAAATGAGCAGTTTCCAATACCTTGTGCCTGATGTTTTTCCTCTCCATTAAAATGCTGAAGTGGTTTGGTATTTTTTTCCTTTTTAGGAGGAAAAAAGAAATCTTTCCCCTGTAATTTACTTTGGCTTTCTCAAAAGTTGGGTAGGAAAGTCAGTATAATTCAGGTGGAATCTAAAATGTTCTTGTTGTACAAGTGTGTGCAGAAAGGAAGCCTGTAATTTCCGAGCATTCTTTCAGGAAGTTTGTATTCTCTGTCTTCCAGGGAGCCTTTACTTTCCGAGGGAGTGTGATCGACATGCCATTACTGAAGCAGGCCCAGAACATTGTTAGGCTTGCCATATCCATCAAGGAAAAATGATCTGCTAAATGAAGCTCTCATCAGGTGGGCTGAACATATACAGTGGGTTCCTTAAAGACAAGCCATAATACTCAAGGCAACTTGTTAGTATGCCAGATGGGAGCCTTTCTTCATTTACAGTTCATGTTAATCACATTTTTTTTTTTTTTTTGGTTATCTCACTGGCCAGTTATTCCTCTAAAAATGAACTTTCTTCTTTTTGATTCCAAGCTTATGATTTTATTGTTCACGAATGTGTTACAAGTACAGACTTATGATTTCGCAGGGAGATAAAATAGTGGAGAGAGATGGGCTGTTCCAGGAGAAGTTTGGTCTTTAATGAAACAGATCTTTCCCAAATACGTATACTCCCTTCACCCTGCTCATGTTAGATGTTCCCCACATTGTGCATTGTTCACTCGACACCAGAAATAATTTTAAGAAAGGCCAACCTTTTAAAAAATAATAACTCAATGAAGGGTTGGTGTTTATTTCACTAGTAATCTGATAAAACAACAGAGATGGCATAGAAAAGTTGATTAAGTACCATACTGGTTTATATAGATATCTTCTAAAAATAAATCTTCAAAGCTGATTACTTTAACCTCTACCACCCCACCACCCCCAAAAATGAAATATCCCTATCCTTGAACTGCTAGGTGATCACTATGAAAGCCCTCATCCTGGGTGAATGCTTTGGGTCAACAGTTACCAGCAATTAAAAAATAAATGTGCAGAAGCACAAGACCATCCATTCTCTCCCTTTATTTCCCTGTTTAACTGTTTGCCGTTGAGGCCATTTCCCCCCTGTAAATGTATGGCTGGGACAGGGCCCCCTCAGCAATAAACTTGTAGCCTCTAAGAAGACACAATGCCACAGAGCTGGTGCATATGGTCCCCTGTGAGATTTGCATCACATTAGAGATGCTGCTACAGGTCATATGGGTGGTGTGGTTAACGGGCTTAGTAAAGCTGTTTTGAAGAGGTTAACCCAGCTTGTAGTAAGGGTAAATAAACATAACAACCAGCCATTCTTCCCTATTCAGCATGTGCTCTTATATTGAAGGCTAAAGGGTATTGAAGCTGCGAAGGATCAACTTGTGTTTGCCAGAGGACGCCAATGAAATTTGAAACACCAACAATCAGAGATTTTGTTTCTGCTCCTCATTAAATCGTGAGCTTTTGTGTGGAGACTCTGGACGACTGTTCTTTAAGAAATTAACAGAATGGGAAGTTCTAAACTCTACACCAACCTTTTCATGACCTACACAGCAGCAAAGCTGCTACCCTTAGACAAACACCGCGGGGAAGGCTGTTCTGTTTATTTAAATTTGTAAATAGAAAACAGTTGTTTTTTATTTTCATTTTTTACCTCCTACGCCCTTTTAGTTTATTTCCTATGTGGCCCCTACCATGTGCCCCACCCAGGGGTCTACTTTCCCCTACCCCTTCCAGTTCCTCCAGGAAGCCCAAGAGGGGAGGAGGGCTGAAGGTTATATACAAGGAAAGGCATCATGGAACCAAAGCAAAGTGGGAGAGGCCCACGTATGGTCATACAACATCCACCTCCAGTGCAGGGCAGTTCCAACAGGCATGCAGAGGAACCTGATCCAGGCTGGGCAGTTCTGGGAAACACATGCTCTGAGACACTAACTAACATTCTCAAACACGGGGCCCGACAAGGCGGCTCTTAACTGAGATGGGATGTGCTGCGCTGGAGCCCTGCCTCCCCGGGGCATCACACCCCCCAAACCCTCGAGAGCATGGGTCGTAGCTGGAAAGAAAGGTGGGAGCCTGCCTCGTCCTCACTCGGAGGAGCTGGAAGGAGGAAGACAGTGTCTCAGCCAACTTGGGAGATGACTGGCCTCCAGTCAAACTGGGCTTCAGGGCTGCGGACAGTGACAGTGGGTAGCAGTTACAGGAGCAGCCATCCCTGCAACCCACGGCACAGCTGTGCCCACCTAGAGTGGTAGTCGGTGTGCACAGGGTAGACCAGGACCATAGGTGCCCACGCAGCCGGACCCCACTGCTCAGCACACAAACACAACAGGAGGACCGCTCAGAAGGCAGAGGGAAGCCTCCTCTCATTTTGACACCCTCAGGGTGTTGGAAGCATAGGCAGGACCTGTCTTAAACAAAAGACGATAATAAAAGCCTTTCTTCATACTTCCCTACAGGCAGCCTCCACTTCAGCTCCGCTGTCCTGCCCGTCCTCATGTGTTGGTCCAGATAAGCCCACCTCAGGCTTTGACAGGAAGAAAGGGAGACACTCTAGTCTCCACCCCTGTTACACAGGCAACCCCCAAACCCTATAGATGAACCTCCTCAAGCCTGGGGCTCACTGAGAGCCAAACCCTCCACTCTAAGGGACCCCAGATGCCAGGGTGAAGGCATGCAGACCTCGGGAAGAGCAACCCTCTCAGCAAGGTCTCCGGGGGGCCCTGAGGGCCTGGACCTGACTAGGTGTTCCCCACCCCCATCACCAACGGGCCCACAGGTTCCTAGATTTCCAACCATGTTGGACTGCTCACCACGCCCTTTATCTCAAACCACACTTTGTTCCAACAAAAGCACCTTGTTGTTTAAGTCTCCCTGAGTGTCAGATTTATCATCTTCCTCATAACCCCAGGGTCCCAATTATGATAGGATCATGACACTGGGACACACTAGAGCCAAAAATCTGGACCAAGGTCCTACTCTCTGAGCACAGACCCTACAAGAGGGACCCAGAAAAGGGTTTAGTCAGAGTCAGAGAGCCATCATGCCTCATTCCTTGAGGAACAAAGGCAAGGAGATGTTGGGAGACAAGAGGTATCCCCACTGTTTTCCCACCCACATCTCTCTGGTGCCTCGGGTGGGTGAAGGTAATACAGGGAGGGTGGGAGGGAGGGCTGGGTGAGCTCACCCCACTCGGTATGTGACAGTGCCCAACCTGGGGAATTCCTCCCAGCTAGGAATGGACTGACTGCAAGAAGAGAACCTTACAGTAATCTGATTAATTAAAAAACATACCTGTTTATATTTTGTGTAGCTCATCACAAGCTGCTTCACCATATTACCCCCCTGTTATTAATTCTTGGGGGCTAAATTATGGGTAACACTATTAAAACATTATCAGAACTGATGAGAAACAATTACTTAGAAAATGAGCCAGGACAAGATTGAGTTGAGAACATCAGTGGTGATCACTGCAGATTAGTTTAATAAATCATCAGGTGTAAGGCAAGACTGACTGTATGTATGCAAAGCCCCGTCACGGGAAAATGAAATTGAGATTTTTTTTGGCATAATTTTTTCATTAATCTCAATAGGACCCGAGTGGTGTAGATTGTTTTATTCCCTAATACCTTGCCTGAGGGGGGGTTCCCAGTAATGTCTTCATTGTTTTACTGAGGTCTTAATGACAATCTGTGACAACCTCATTTTAATGTATAGAGGATTATATCAGTACCATCATGTTTTATTGAAATGGCGAGAGGAACTCCAGCAGAGTCCGGAGTCAGGCACTGTCCCTGAGCGCAAGTTGGGAAGTTCCCCAGCATCTGGGTGCGGTTCCCTTCAGATTTACAAGTATTGAACCACTAACTGCCCTGACATCCTCTCCTCCAGGGACTGACTGGGAAAAGTGTCTTCAACAACGAAGACTTGCCGCCTCCAATTTGAATTTGAAAGTAACTCATCGCCTGGCATATTTTGCTGCGTAAATGGAATAGACCGTGTAGGGTTTTTTTTTTTCTTTTTTTTTCTCTTCTAAAATATTATGATGAACATCCCAGCCCCTAATAGTTCTTCGGCAGTTCGGGAAACTGACCTTCAGTAGGGACGATGAATTTTCTAATGATGTCTTAAGAGGAGAAGAGTTAATACGTGCTTTTTTATTTGAAGGGCATTCTGCTTCTATGGTTTCTGGTTAGCTTGGAAAGCTAAATGTCTTCCGTTCTGATTTTGATTTTTACCTCTAGTATAATACTTGGGAGGTAGTTGATGGTACAAAACAGGTTCTGAGATTAACAGTAGGATCTTGTGCATATTGATGCTGCGGAGGGTCACCGAACCGGTTTGTAACCGCAAAGCTTGCGCCCCAGGCTGGGGGACACTGTCCTCCCAGCCCTGAGACCCTCCCCCCGCCGGCAGGTTTTCACATTGCAACTTAGGGGGAAAGTAATCAGCCGACCTCAACCCTTAAATGTTAAAACCTTGGTCTTTCTTTCCGCGCTTTATTTTAAATCGGGGTGGGATAGGGGGTTAAGAGAGCAAACAAATGGAGAATAAATTACTTTCAAATACCTTAGTACCAGAACGCTTGCGCGGTGGGACCGGGCAGCTTTTTAGTGTTCTGTGACGGGTGGTGGTGGTGAGTTTGTTTAAATTCCAGCGATTATTTGGCAACGTATTTCCTTATGAATCTATAAGAATTGACAACGACGAAAAGAAAGTGATTTGTAGGAAGGAACCGAAATCATCTTTAGCGCCTTTAGATGGTTTGCTGCCGATCGAGCCCAGTTTCAGCTAAACGGGCTGAAGCCTACAGATTTTTTTTAATTTTTAAAATGTTTTACAAAATCTTTTGGGATTCGTTTGTCGCTCACGCCTGCCCTTTTTAAATTTCTGTGTTCTTCGGCTGTAAGCGACCCGCTCGGTTTTACTGTTTGCTTCTTGCGACAGGGAGGGCCGGCGATCTCGGGGACCGCGCGCCCCGTCGGAAGGACGTGCGCCCGCCGGGCCAGGATACGCCGAGTCCGCGTCCCCAGCGCCCGCGCTTCCCGAAGGCTGT
>NW_020171825.1:1203993-1206465 GCF_003031525.2 Neophocaena asiaeorientalis asiaeorientalis | reverse complement strand
AGTGGGCCGGGACCGCGGGCCGCCCGGAGCCTGCGAGCTTGTCGCGCAGGCCCGCTGTAATGGTGGCAGATCAAAGGCTGCCCCGTGTCCCCGCGGAGCCCGGGACAATCCCGCGCCTTTGTGCGCTGTTGCTAGGAGCCCGAGAAACTAAGAGAAAGTGTCAGGAGCATGTTAATCAGACTCGTTACAGTGTAACAATAACGTCTCTCTCGGGTCTCCCAGGCCCCGCGCACCCCGCGCACAGGCCCGACACCTGCGCGGGGCCCTCGCGCCCGCCCTGGGGACCGGCCGGCCCCTGTGTCTTCCTCCGAAGTCGGCGCCGCGGCCAGGCGCCGGGACGAGGCCCTGGGGGACCTGCCAGCTCCAGGCGCATCTCGCGGGTCCTGGTTTCCCTGACCGGAGCCCGGCGCCCTTAGCCTGTCCTGCTCGGAGCCGATCCCTGGCCGGGGCACCAGCGGAGGATCCGGGTCCCCTTGCTTTTCAGTCATTGAGTGGAATTGCCCTCGTTATTCAAGCACGGTTTTAGAATCAAGAGAAAAATGAACATTCCATTTCAGATAGCTTTTTGGTGGAGTTTCTTCAAAAGATCCTAACTTTGCCTATTTTCCTATCAAATCCACAGAGAATATTTTAAGTGATAATCCCGAGTTTACAGAAGACAAACCCAAACTTTGCTAAAAGTAAAGATTTCTCGGAACTTTTTAGAGAGAATGACTTCATTCATTCGTTTATTCATTCAACAAATATCTGTTGAGCCTGACTGGATGCCAGACAGCTAGTCGGAAAGCCGTAGGACTGGTTCCGGATGCACTTTTCTTTTAAAATTAAAATGCCCTTGTGTGAAGTGAAAGGAGGAGCAAAGGCGTAAAATAATGTCAAAACAAAAAGAAGTGCCATTGGCTACTACAGCGACAGTAACAGGAGAGGAGCGAATTAAGAATTTAAAGCGTTTGAAAAACTGGCCATATGCTTTGAAAACCAGCCACTTTTTTCAACTATTTTATCTCCTCCCCAATTCTTTTGGTCCCTATGAGTTCCTTCAGGCTGCAGTCCTGAAACCAAAGTCCTGCCTGAGGTCTGAGGAACGAAGTCAGCCCTTCTGCATGTTTGTAAACAGCCTGTCAGATTTGCTAAAGGATCAAACACACTGGGTCCTGGCCCCATTCTGCCCTCAGCCAGACACAGGGCATTGGAAAGCTGTGCTCAGTCTTAGGGCAGAATTTGGCCAATTCGAGGTGGTTTTCTCCAACGTGAGCTCTCATTCAGGAATCAGGATGGGCATTCCTCCGGAAGGGCAGAGGGGCCACGCTTCTTGGTGGAATATAACTGCCAAACCTGAGTCAAAGACAAAAAAGCTTCCTGTCACCAGGAAGAATAGAAAGCAACCCACTCTTCAAATCACCTGTGCCTACCTATTGACCGAGGGGGAATCCTGCAACAATGTCATACTTCTCAGTCAGTCAAAATCAGTTTCTCTCTCACACTGTGTGCAGCATGTAGACGTATAGAAAACTGGAGATGGTCCCAGAGATTAGTCTAAGCCCTAGAAGGAACTTTCCATATTCCCTTCATTACATAAATAAGAGAGTTGATATACTGAAAACTCCATCTTATGAAAACAAAGGAGACCAAACACTGACTATATCGTGATGTTAAAATACCTAGCTAAAGGGGAGAAATTCAGGGAAAAGAAAACTGTTTTGCGGGGGCGGTGGGGGGGAGGGAGTATTGTTTGTTTTTTGTCTACATAATGCCACATAGCTGGTTTCGCTGGGTTTTGTTTTGTTTTTAAACAATGAATCAAATTGCCTTAGTTATTCAGACACAGTAAAGGAATCAAGAGAAACGAGCATTCCATTTCAGATAGCTTTGTGGTGGAGAGTTCCTTCAGAAGGCTATCCACTCTAGGCATCTGGCTTATTATTTTTTTTTTTTTTAATGGACTCTTGAGTTCCATGGAAGGAAGAACATAAAACCAACATGAACTTCTGGCTTAGAATCTCTGGGAAAACTGTGTTAATAACCCAAACTCCCAGACGAGGAGAGGAGCACATCTGTTTCCTCCATGGGATTTCCAGGGACTGGAATTCATGCAGCAGCTTCCAGGGGAGCTCTGTGATGCCTTTCCCAGTGTGGTGTGAGGGAGCTCCGGCCACCAGGAGCCTCACTGGCATTTCCACACCAGCCCAGCGACACATCGCCTCCCCCACGGGGCCCTGGCCACTGGGCAGGTGGACGGTGCCTGGCTGCAGGGCCTGACACCCCTGTGCAAAGGCTCTACACAAGCTGTAATCCCTCCCTCTCCATCATACCCAATAAACTCCTCACCATTTTTCAAGACACAACCTGAAGACCACTTCTGTGAAGTCTTCCCAACTACCCAGAGACAGCTTGCTGGCCCTCTCCCAGTCCTTCCACTGCATTGGATCAGATTTCTATTGTAGTACTTTGTGTGTGTGTGTGTGTGTGTGT
>NW_020171825.1:1147126-1203744 GCF_003031525.2 Neophocaena asiaeorientalis asiaeorientalis | reverse complement strand
CTAAAGGTGTGTTCAGTACAATTAGGCCCTGAGACATCTGTTCCTCCATCAGACATCTTGCCTCCCGGATTTGTGCAAATATTGGCCCTTTTAGTGCACTTGCTCAAGGTCACACAGCTGGCAAAACCAAGACTTCAACTAAAGTCTGGAAATGAAACCACTAAACCACGCAGTTGCACACCCGAGAACTCCCCAGATTTATAGCTTCACATTAAGTTCCCGATGAAGGAAGCTCTAGATGAGTTTTTTGAAGCAGCAAGAAAATAGCTGAAGCCTCTTTTTCAACAGCTGCCTGCCTCAGAGACACTGCCTGACCCTGGCACGGGTGTGTGAACTCATCACAATTCAAACAGCCAATCATCCAGTGCAACCAGGAAGCTGGGCAACCAGGCAAGTCCCTCCTTGAGGTAGGCCTTCATGCCCCCACTCTCTGCCCCTCCCAGACCACACAAACAGTCCCTCGCACATTTTGCAGGATGGCGCGCTGCGGGGGGAGTGGCCTAGTGGCCATGGAGAATGTCGTAGGTGGCATAAGGAAAGGCGTTCCAGTGGAGGGATAAAGGAGCAGGACACAGGCTCAAGGACAGAGCCGGGTTCACTCCCCACACCTCCTCTTGTACCCTCCCCACTCCTGCGGCCCTCCCCTCATGGCCCCCATCACTCTGTGCATCACCTCTCATTCCATATAGTCCCTCCTCCGGCTACTGTCCTGCTTCCATTTCCCATTTCCTTTTTCTTACAATTTTACCTTCCTTCCTCTCATCGCAATTCCCAAACCAAAAAAAAAAAAAAAATTAACAAATGTAGGAAAGAAAACAAAAGTGGGTAAAAATGTACCTTTTTAATGATTTCTAATGTTTTTTCCGTGTTTTGGAAGTAAATCTAGTGTCTTAAGCTGTGAGCTGCTGGCAGGATGCTGTGTAGTCCTTCATTTACTGTGAACTTGGCACAGGAAGTTTACTGGCCCATTTTACTGCAGAGCGCCTGAGTGCAGAGGACAGCTAATGCTGTACTTTGGGAATCAACGGAGAAATGTCAGTGAGGCTGCTAATTATTCAGTAAATTAAATATTGCTGCCACAGCTGCTATTTCTAATGTCCTACATTTGATCATGCTGTCTTAATGCAGAGCCAACATTCAGATTCTATTTAAGCGATAAAGAAGATGAGGACCTGGCAAACTGGTTATTGGTTCTTTATGTTTTAGGAGAAGTCATTTGAGTGTGCAGCCTGAAACTCATGTGGGAACCCAGAATGATGCTTACACATGACAAAGTTTAAGGATATAAAATTTCATTTCTATCCTTTTCTTAACTTTATTTCGGGGGAGGACGTTACCAGAAAGGTAACAATAAGTGATTATTTATAAAAACAGGTATTTTCAAATTATGATAAACATTCCATTTAAAATTACTGAGGATGTGACCCCCCCAAAATCATTTTTTTCAACTTTGCTTCATAAAGACCTTTTTAAAAAACAATCAGTCTTTGTATCACCTAAGGAATTTTAAACTGTGACATATATTTATGAGAATATTTAAGGTGAATATTTTCAAAATAAGTAGCAAATGAATGGGTCGTGAATTTGCGTGCACTGCCTCTGAAAATGAGCACATTTGAAAACAGTTTGTTCAGAAGGCGCCATTGGCCTTTTCCCTTCCTTCTCAAAGAGCATATGTGTTGCATTAGTACCCAGAAAAGAGCGTGTTTTCATAGCCTCCAGTGCTGCGTTTATAAAAATCATGATGATTTTAGGACTGCACCTTCATTTTTTAAATTTTCAAAACTTGTCCCTTTTTGCTCTTTTATTTTCTTTCAACAAAACAAAGACTGGAGAACCCCTTTAAGAAATTTTATACATTCCCACAGAGTCCCAGTTTGTTGACCTTCAGGCCACAGAGTAAAACCTTTCTTTTAAGTCAAGCATTCCCCATTGGGAAGCACTCCAGCTTTTTCTTTTTATGAGGAATTTTAACTGCTGGACTTAATTTAATTATTGTATTTTGTACATACTCCCAGGAGCCCCAGGGCATGAGCTTTACTTTTTTCAAAACTTTCAAATGAATATCTTTAGAAATGCACATTTCTGATGGTAACCTTACTTCTTCCACTTGTATTTCTAATCTAAATACCAAACTTGGATCATTCTGTTTCCTGACTTATTCCTGGAGAGGCTTCAACCTCACATCTCTTTGCCACAGATACTGTTCTTGAGTAGACATGGAATATAGTCATTTGAGTCCAGAATGTGGGAGCCCGGGTTTCATAACAAGAAAATAAAAACCATCTCCAGTTGAACTACATTTTAAAACTTGATGGTTCTGGGGACATAGTCTTCAATAAGAAGGGTTCCTAGGTTGAAATCAGTAGAATGCTGGTCCCATGGCTGCAGCCTGCCACCATCTGTCCCTATAGTTTCTATGAGATATTCCCACAACATCAGCTGCTCCTCCCGGATCCCAGCAGAGGTTCATGTGCGAACACACACACACACACACACACAGGGAGTTGTCATCCCAAGCTAATGGCAAAGATTCAATATCTTTATTTCTCACCTCTCTTTATCCATAAACATTTTCATTCAAGCCTTCTGATTTCCACCTGGAAATCAAAAACTTCGACCACATCTTGACAAAAATAATTTTTGGGGTACTGACTTAAAACTCATATAGGAATATTGAAATGTGGAACAAACATAAACTTTCCAAATTCATAAGCTCTGCCCAAAATATTTCATGAGGGTTGGGCCACTTATGAAGTAAGTTTCATTGTAGGACTTCTGAGACCTCTGAATTTAGGAAGATGTTTTTAACTAGAATTATCTGCTAGGTGAATCTGATTTTCTTATTTATTTTGATTTAAAATTTAAAATTATAGATACCACAGCATTTTGGTACCAAAGAAGGACTTCTGAGATCATCTAGGCCAATGATCTAGACCCTGGCTGCATATTAGAAGTACCTGGCGAACATTTAGTAAATACTCTAGTCTCACCCATCATTTTGCAGATTAAAAAGAGAAACAACCAAACAAAACTCTGAAAGATGCAACATGGCTTTTACATTAGAACTGTCTAAGGTACAATACTGTAACATGATTTGGGAACTCCTGGCCATGCTAAACTTTACAAAGCAAACTTAAGTTTCCATAATTATGTTTTGGACCACATGAATTGTAAAATAGTTGATTCTTCCCACATGATACCCTTTCTAATTTTATACACATTCACATCCCTGACTGATCATAGAATAGGTTGGAATAATCATGGCCTTGAAACGTCTCACATTTAATTTTTAAAATAAGGTATACTTGTGTAGATGGCTGCCCTTCCTGAAAATTCATTTAAGTCTGCCCTTCGCAGTGGCAGTGTCATGCTTCTTGACTAATATTCTGCAAATTTACTTTTCTTACATATATTTAAAATATATAGGCAAAAAGCAGTATTTCTCCTAGTGTCATCTGACGATCACAAAACATGAACCATAGAGCTTTACACTGTACCATTTTTATAAAAACAGAAGCAAAGAAACATCAAATAACAACTCATCCGAGTGAGAACCACAGCCCCATGAAGGCAGAAGTGAGCTTAGCTATCACCTCTGATGGCCTCAGGAGAGCAAAGGGGGGCCACGCTGAGAGCAAGGGCTACTTCTGGTAAGAAGCCTCAGCTGGGTGCTCCGCGGGCCTTTGAGCCAGCTTGGTAATCGCTTACCCTCACCCCCCTCCCCCCAAAACAGCACCTCCCTCACCTTTCCCACTCCTCCTCAGCTGCCTCCTTCTCCCCCTTCCCCATCCGGGATGGCGGATGGCGGGATGGTGTGCTTGCAGATCACGAAGGGAAAAGGAGAGCTCCAGTCACTTTGACTGGAGGGCCAAGGACCTCCCGGGAGAGATCCAGGAAGCTTTGATCTCAATTATTTGCCTTGGGCTGAAAGACCTCTGTTTGGCCGATCCTCTAGGATCCTAATAAGGCCAGGACCTGGGATCACAGATGCAAACCTTTTTTCTTTTTCTTTTTTTTAACGAAAGGAATGCTGAGATGCAATGATTAAAGCTGTAGAGTTACTAGGAGATGGTACGTTAATATAGGTCATACCTGCATAAGAATACGTTCATTAATTCACTCCTCCAGCAGATACTAATTGAGCTTCTGTTGTGTGCCTGCGGTGAGTGACGTCACTGTGGTAGTGATGGGCTGTGAGGGTAACCCGGGGGTGGCCCTAAGGCCCCTGTGTCCAGTAGCTCCATCAGAAGGGAAAGCAGGTGGGTGGCTAAAGCCTTTCTTATTCTGGTTCTCCCGCCCCACCCCCGCCCTGCATCCTGTTCTAATTACTCTTTCTTATCCTTTACAACAGACATGAAAATTAACCAAGATCATAGCTCCAGGCCTGAGACCAAAAAAAAAACCAAACGAATAAAGTATCTTAGAGGTAGATTCCCACAAAAAGAGAAAGTTTATAAAAAGATCAAAAAAATTTAATGGCAAGAACTGCTGAAAAGTTTGCCCCTGCTTAGTTATTTCACTTTCTGCTCCTTTACTCTTTTCCGTACATTCCCAATTGGCTACAGTGAACCCACATCGCTGTGATAGCCAAGAAATAAGATGAACGATAAAATAAATAAATGTAACGATGGGATTTTGGATTATCCGTATTTTCTAAAATGGACATTTATAATCAGAAAAATGTGTGTTACCATTTAATTTTGTTGTTGTTTTAAGTAAGGATGACTAGAAGTGAGGAAAATAAGTCTAGGCAAAAATCAGAATTTGGAAGAGAACGAAAGTTCATTATTACAAGAGTAGTCAGAAATTGGACCAGAGAAAATTTAAAGCAATAAGCTTTTTGACTATCAAACTAAATCATATTTTGAGTGATAACCTCCAAGGCCCAGCACTTACAAGGCTGATGGCAGTGAGGCTAGGTAGTCCTCCTGGAAAATATTTGGCAATGAGTGTCCACAGACTTATTGTCACTTGTGCCTTTTACATTGGATCTGGGAAATTCTGTGATCCTAAATACAGAAAAAGCCTCATTCACAAACACAACTCACAGTTGCGTCGTTTAAATTAGAGAGGCATGGAAACCATGATGGAATATTAGGCAGCCACTTAAAGCTTGTGTTTCTGAAGAAAATAAGAAAAAGCTTTGTTCAAAAACAGATACCGGACTTCCCTGGTGGCGCAGTGGTTAAGGATCCGCCTGCCAATGCAGGGGACACAGGTTCAATCCCTGGTCTGGGAAGAACCCACATGCCACGGAGCAACTAAGCCCGTGCGCCACAACTACTGAGCCTGCACTCTAGAGCCCGCAAGCCACAACTGCTGAGCCCGTGTGCCACAACTACTGAAGCCCACGCACCTAGAGCCCTTGCTCTGCAGCAAGAGAAGCCACCACAATGAGAAGCCTGTGCACCCCAACAGAGAGTAGCCCCCGCTCGCCACAACTAGAGAAAGCCCGCGCGCAGCAACAAAGACCCAATGCAGCCAAACAAGAAATAAGTAAAAAAAAAATTAATTTTTTAAAAATCAAAGAGAAAAAAAATTCAGAAAAAATCCCCCAGATACCAAGCTGTATATGTAGAGTCTAGAGCTGGACTGTCTGGCCTCTACTGCTTACTTTTGAGTAATCTTGGGCAAGGAACTAGCCTTTCTGTGCCTCAGTTTTATTATCTGTGAAATGGATGTAATAGTGGCACCTATCTCATAGAATTGTTATGAGACTTAATTGAGTTAATACATATAAAGTTGAGTACCTGACACATCAGAGCCCTCAACAAATGTTAGCTGCTATTACTATTATAATGTGATTACAACCATGTTAAAAAGAAATCACAGGGCTTCCCTGGTGGCTCAGTGGTTGAGAGTCCGCCTGCTGATGCAGGGGACACGGGTTCGTGCCCTGGTCCAGGAAGATCCCACATGCCGTGGAGCGGCTGGGCCCGTGAGCCATGGCCGCTGAGCCTGCCCGTCCGGAGCCTGTGCTCCGCAACGGGAGAGGCCACAGCAGTGAGAGGCCCGCGTACTGCAAAAAAAAAGAAATCACAACAGAAGAAAATACACCAAAATGTTAGCAATTACTGTGTTTGGATGTCGAGACTACTGGTGATTTTCATTTTGTCTTCTTTGTACAGTTTTGTGTTTCCAAATTTTTCATTAAATGTATATCAAAAATTAAAAAACTAATTTAGAGCTAATTATAAACAAGATCTATATTTGAAACACTGCTTTTGATCGTTCTTCAGTTAAACCTAATAGGCCCTGAGTAGAGAGGCCCCGGCAGGAAGTTTTCATATGATCTGAAACCTCCTGCTGCCAGGACTCAGGCACCAGCTTCCAAGGACTCCTGCCTTGGGCACCACGGTCACTTCTTGTCACAGGAAGGACAAGCTTGGCTGTGTCGGGTCGTGGGCTGCGCCCAGGATTGGCATGAAAGTAACCTGATTTCCAGTCCCCCCTCTGCCACTTACTACCTGTGTGTTCTGGGGAAAAGCCTGCTCCTTCTCCATAAGGAGAGATCTCGATGCAGTTAGCAGCCTCAGAGAATTAGAAAAGTGGTTGAGGGAATTTTTGAGATACTGCCTCGGTTGGAGGGAAGAGAGATCCTGAACTCTGTGATTCTCCACTCCAGCTGTCCAGCCTCGGAATTCCCTCTCCCAGAGTGGAGGGCCCATCTGCTCTGTTTACACACCTGGACCTGGTGCGAAGGGCGGTTAGGGTGGCTCCCTGACCATTTGTGGAATCACCCCTGCTTCCAAGCAGCATGCTACAGGCAAGCCTTCAAAGAAGTACCAGAAGCCAAGTGCACTCTCTGTCATCACTTAATAGTGCTTGAAGCTTTTCATATAACAAAAGGGGATGAAACAGCCCTACCTCACGTTGTGGGAACCCAGTAATTCTTCCACTGGCTGTACGCCAAAAGGGTTTTCTCTTACCTTTAAATATTAGATCTGACTAATGTGGGCCACCAACGCTCCTGGTAAATAAAATAGGAATAAAATAACTGTTTGCAGCTCGACTTCATCACACACTATGGAAAGGAGGGAATTGATAAGTTGCGATGACAAATAATCTAGTATTATTTTTGGCAAAAATAGACAAATGTGTCCAATTTAAAGAATGTCAGCATGATTTTTCTCTATCCTTGTGAGGTTGGAATCAAACCACAGAGACAGAAATTTTATCTACTTTCTTCATTCCTAGCACTGAGCATGGTACTTGTTCTTAATAAATTTTTGTTGAATGAATCAGTTAATGAATTGATGAACAAATGAGACAGGGTCTCTTCTCTATTGTGTTAGATAGTGGGGATACAGAAATAAATACCTCAGAGTCCCACTCCTAGAAGCTCACTCTAGTAGTGGAGCCAGACACACAAATAGAAAAATGACTCAAATACAACGTGATTGATTCCTAAAATCATACCACTAATGTTTCATGTAGTCATGTTTCATGTAGTCATGTTTCATGTAGTCATGTTTCAGCTCCTCCTATGTGTCAGGTACTTATACACAGTAAAATGTAATCCCTTCCTTCAAAGTTCACGGTCTAATCTGGAAAACAAACACGAAGCACAAGGCACAATACCACCAGGAAAGCAAAACAGAAATGGGGACTTGATAGAGAGGCAGCACGGTATAATTTAATCATGTGGACTCTGGCATCAGACTGCTTGAGTTCACAAAGCTGTGTGACTTTGGACAGGTTGCTTAGCCTCTCTGGCCTTTAACTGTCCCATTTGTAAAATGAGGTTAATACTGGGACCTATCGTATAGGGTTGTTGTGAGGAGTAAATGAGTTAATATCTCTAAAACTCAGGATAGTGCCAAGCTTGTACTAAATACCAAATACAAATAAATCTTTCCTATGTTCTCTGAATTTTAAACTCTCATTAAGAACTCTGTTTGGCTTTCTCTTTGTGCATGCCTGATGATTCTCCCCAGAAAGGACTTGTGACCAAACAACTCCAAAACTGTGGACTCGGGTTAATCAGGGAAGGAAAGGTAAGATTCCTGTCTGTTTGTGGAAAATAATGACCATTTAGCCAAAAGAAAAAAATTCTCAAAGCCAAGAGACACCTAGATGAGGACTGCAAATTCATTCTAAATAACCACTACTCCCTTATCCCTGGTCCAGGGCAGACATGGCTAATCAACCTCAGAATCCTTTCCAGCTGAGTCTAGAATCAGGCTCAGAATTGTTTCCAAACAGGGCCCCAGGCAGTGACTGTAAACCAGTGCCAGTCTCTGTGTCTCCATGTCTCTGGCCTAAACCTTACCTTAGGGTCAGCTTCAGGGTCATTTTTCTCACTGGACACACTGGGCGGCCTTCCTGTCGCCCTGCTGCCAGAGGCACGGTGTGACAGCCCTTCTCCCAGGGCTGAAGCCCAGCTCCCACCGTGGCCTGCCAGCCTTCACTCCTGAGAGATCACCAGTCGAGCTGGTTCTACTCTGCCCTCCCTTGTGGGTCCATGGCCACTGGCTAACTCTGTGACCTCAGCTAAGCAAGTGACTTAACCCCTCTCTGAGCCACCGATTCCTTCTTGGTAAATAGAACCTCCCTTAAGATTCTCGTGAGGATTGAATGTGATCGTGTATGTGAGTGGCCCCAGCTGGAGTGGGCTCTCGGTGAAGGGTAGGTGCCGTCTTCCCGCCAGCCAGGCACAGCACCTTCGTGACTTCACCCCCAGGGTCCTGCATAACATGAAACAGGGTTGGGGTGCTCCTGAATAAGGCGCCGGGGCCCCCACTCAACACAACTGCCAATGAACTCAAGGTCATATGGGCTCAGACAGCCAGGAATAGGTGAAGGCCAGCAGGGTAGGAGGGGTGAGGAATGGGGAGTGAGGGATGCCTGAGGTGTGCACAGGGACTCTGTCACAGACCCTCTTAGGAAACGATGGGAGGGGGCACTGGAGGGTTTATATTACTCCCATAAGCCGAGAGGGGGCCTTGCACACAGCCCAGGGTGAGACCACAGGGACAGTCCCTCCTGTGTGCCTTCTCCACCTCCTAACTCAGGGCTAAGACCCCCTATTTCTGGAGCCGCTCTCATTACCTTCTCCCAGCTGGACCTGACTCACTTATGAGTTCCTGTCTCCTCTTCAACGGAGAGAGTTGTTCCCTGAGAAGCCTTGGCTGTCTCCCTCTGCCTTGTCTTACCGAGTATGTGTGTGATATCCCTCGCCATCACCCAGAGGAACAGGTCCTGCTCCCATCCCATCCCCGACCCCGAAAAAGCAGGCTTGCACCCTTTGGACCCAACCCATATTCAAGTCCAGCAAGTGAGTCCAGGGCTGGCGTCTCTTGGTCATTCACGGGACAGCCTGTGACCCTCCTCTCCTCCCTGTACCCACCGCTCTTCCTGGGCCCAGCCTGAGAGGCAACTCCTCCAGGGCCCTTCTCTTAAAGGCTCTGTCAACATTTTCAATTCAGGCTTCTCCTTCTAGAGTTTACAAGTCAACTGGCAAACAGAGTGAGCCCAGGTGGAATGGTGCCTTACAAGGGAGCACATCCAGGCAGAGAGCCCAGTGCAGCCACTCGGCACTGAAATCTTGGCTAATTTAATATCTCCAGTAAACATGGATTTGTGTGGAATGCAGCCGCTTCTTTTAATTGCTCCAAATCAATATCCTGGGTAATTTTAAGAGAGAGTCTGCGGCAGCAGCGCGAGCCTTATATTACCAGGAAGTGCTTCGGGGTATCGTGTGCTGAGAAAGGCGTTCCATAAGTTGAAACTCCTTTTGCTCAGAGCCGAGTCCTGAAAGTTCATGCCGTGAGAAACATTTCTCACCATGCACAAACTGAATTGTATATAAAATTAAATTTTCTGATTAAAATCTTCATTGTTGGACCTCCTGCTGGCTGCCACCATTTTGCCGAAATAAGATACTATTTGCGGTAATGGCAACGGGGGAAACCTGTTGGTTGTAAACTGGCTTCACTCTTACAGCTTAAAAATCTAGAGAGCTGTATTGTGCAAACATTGCATTTTCCATACAAATATTACAGAGCCAGGCTTTACTACTGATTCATCAGCCAGGGTGCAAGCGGGTTTACAAGTCCGACCCTGACAGCCCTAAATCTCCTGCACACCCAGCCCAGCCCTGGGAGGTGGAAGGCGCCAGCAGGAGGATGAGACGGGCATATATAACTGTCTGCTGTTTTCTAATTTAAAAAATAATTTTCTTCACAAGCACATTATTATTTGAGTGAGGAAAGAATATAGAGGAAAAGATGGGGCCTAGGAAGAGTTCAAATTTAAGAGACCACCCTCCCCCAACCCCTGGCCCTGGAAACTGACAGGATTACTGCCTTTGAAGGATTTACCCATCCCAGCCCCCAGCCCCCAGCCCCTCTCTCTCCACTGCCACCTCCAAGCCCCAGTTCTGAGAATCTCCCTCATAGAAATCAACTACAGCTCTGCACAGCATCACCAACAGAGGCGTCCAGGCTAATAATTTTGTTTGACAAATACAGAATCTGGACCCAGAAAATGAAGGTTGTTTTTTCCTAAGAAGGTGTGCGCTCGAAATTAGAACCCCGAGGGCTGATTTTCATCTTTCGCTTCCCTAGCTTTCAGTTCATAAGTGAACTCTCTCCAGAAGTCCGCATCGGCCAGGCACACATAAATATTTTTTACTGCCTTCCATCTGTTAGAATAGATTGTCCCTCTCTTTCATTTTGTAAATCATTCTGTTGCTTGGGTAATCCAAAACAGCTTTGACTTAAAAAGGAGGAAAAGGGTGGGGTGCGGGAGGATTTAGCAAAACGATTGATCCAGTTCGGTGTAGCTCGTATTTTGAAAAAACAAAGCCAAAACGAACTGATTTCTTAAGGAACGACCTAGTCTGAATACGATGAGTCTCACCAAATCTTTTTCTAGAAAAGAGCATGCAGGTTACTGGTACAACCAGTGCTAGAATAGAATAAACTAAGCCACCTTCTCTGAGGGAGCAAATGCAAGGGAAGTGGGTTGAGGTGAATGGGAGCTCTAAGAGCCCAAGTTCAAAGGCACAGCTCACCTGGAAGGCACTGAGGTAAAATGGGTGGGATCTCACACACACCCCACGTAGGGCTCAGAGTGTCCTTTTGCAGCTTCTTTGCCCTAAAAGCCAACCCTAGGTATTCATATGCATTCATCTAAGCTGTCCCACCTGTGGGGAAAATAGCTGGGGGTAGAAGCAGGAAGTGCCCAGTAGGGTTCCTGACCCAATCCCCTGCCACCACGTATTACCTTTCTATAGATAAGAGCTTGGGGAAACTACTATTATTATGCCTACTTCTGTTTCAGTTGCATAATGATTTAATAAATTAAAATAATTTGCAAATCTATGAATTAGCTATTTTTGAAAATTATTCCATTGGCTTTCTTTTTTCCCTCTAAACCTCCCTTGTGTTTTCTAGTCTTTCATAGTTTCCATGACTCTAATTAGCACCAACCTGAATTTCTTACATGGTCATAGAGTGGGAAAAAAATATAATCTGTTTCCCTTCTTCTCTTCTTAACTAACCATCCATATATGCCCTCTGTTTGAAAACCAATAATAAAGTGAGTTATAATATTTCATCCACTCATTCAATAATGTCTTGAATTAACGGGGTGCTAAGAGCCAAACTATTATGCCTCTCTCACTCAAGAGTTCTGTCAGCCTGAGGAATACATCAGAAGTCCCAGCTTTACTGTCTTTTAAACCAGGATTTAAAGATCCCAAGGGAGAGACTTCCCTGGTGGTCCAGTGATTAAGACTTGCGCTTCCACTGCAGCGGGCTTGGGTTTGATCCCTGGTCGGGGAACTAAGATCCTGCATGCCGTGCGGTGCAGCCAAGATATTCTAAAAAATGAAGGAAGGAAGGGAGGGAGGGAGGAAGGAAGCAAGGAAGCAAGGAAGGAAGGAAGGAAGTCTACAAAAAGGACTTACATGTGATGGTGCCCCCTTCTCCCAACTTCACTTCCTTCCTTTGCCTTACTTCCTGCCTCTTTGCAAGTAACCAAGGATCCCTAGTCCTTTCCTTGTTCCCTATAGGACTCTGCTCCCCAAAGGATCCCTTTCCATGGCTCCATTATCTCCTCTAGTCTTGAGCAAAGATGGAATGCTTGACCTCCCCATACCTCTGCCCAAACTTTGCCTCCATTTTTGTTCCAGGTTTCCATTGATTTCTTTGAATAGTCATCAGTTGTTTCCATAAGCAAAAGTCATCAACAATATTCTACCAACTTTCCAGTTTGAGCAAGAAGACATAATGCCTGTCCCTGTATAGAGCATCAAAAGTCAAGAACAGGGCTTCCCTGGTGGCGCAGTGGTTGAGAGTCCACCTGCCGATGCAGGGGACACGGGTTCGTGTCCCGGTCCGGGAAGATCCCACATGCCTCGCAGCGGCTGTGCCCATGAGCCATGGCCGCTGAGCCTGCGGGTCCGGGGCCTGTGCTCTGCAACAGGAGAGACCACAACAGTGAGAGGCCCGTGTACCCAAAAAAAAAAAAAAAATAATAATAATAAATTTTTAAAAAGGCAAGAACAGGACAGATGCATCCAAAAATGATTCAAGATTTAATAGAGCCAACCAGACCCTGTTCATGTGCCCTGGCAAGCACAGCCATCAAGTGGGCAAGCCCTGACAATGGGGCAAGAGGGAACAGCAGGGGTAAGGAGGAACCCCGAGGACCAGTGGTACTGCCACCATCCCACCACCGAAACCAAGGCCCTCGTGCCCAGGCATATACTGAAGGGCTAGACAGTGAGGCCTTGACCCCCTTAGGGGTATTGGTGGAGATTCCTAAAAGGGATGGAAATCTCAGTGTCCATCTCAACAGATGGGTCCTCAGATAGGCATCTGCAATTCTGATGGATAGCCATCACCCAGTTTTCTTCCCCATTCGTTCTCCAAAGAGAAAAGCCAAGCCCCCTCCCTCCGTGAACCTACTCTTCCATCACAGATTAGAAAGGCTCCAGGTTGATCAGGCCGATAGCCCTGGCAATCACTCTCTTCCTCAGCCAGAATGGTGAGTTGAAAACCTGTCATTCACCAGCAAGAAGAGGATCCATGTCAGGCTCATCTCCCTTCTTCTCTCTCCCTTCCCTTACCTCCCCATCCCTCCATCTTTCTCATGGTATGGAGTGTCTTGTTTCTATCTTACTTCTACCTCTTGACCCCTTCTTGAGTTCTAGCTCTTTCTTTTAGGTTGGCAGACACCAGAGGGCAACATAATCTCACCTACTAGTCAGTTCTTTCATTTCACCAGTAGAGGGAAGAGTTTGAGAGAATCTACAAGAACTAGGAGGTGTGTGGAAATGATTTTGAAATATGGAATTAGCTAGCGCGATAGAACTGCTCTCTTAAAGGCATCTCGTGCCAAGGCATTCTGTTCCCGTTGGTAAATAATCTGTTATAAAACGGTTGCAATGCATATTAACTCACCAGAGCACGACACTGGCAAAATTTCCCTCCAGGCTATATTTTGCAAAGAGACAACTTTTCATGTGATGTGAGACCTGAGATTAAACTAACAGAAGTCCTACATTATTCAAGGTAAAGCTGACACTCCATCCCTCCCTCACTGCTTAGTCTTTTGAGATCTGGTTTTTATTTTGTTTCTGAAATAATTGGTAAGGCATTTAGCCCTGAATGGCTTGTTTTGAGTACCTGTCATCATAGGACTCTAGGCGCTTTGAGGGTGCATGGAGCTTAGTTGGGCAAGTGAAGCTGAGTCAATCAGAAGAATTGATTACGAACCAAGCAGCAGGGCTCTCGGGGCAATAAGTGCCCATGTAGCGCCTGCTAAACTTGCAAGAGCCTGCTTCACCAGGGCCTGCCCATTCCACCATGCATACTGAGGGAATTAGAGCAGGTTCCTTTTGAAAATGGTTTAGAAGGGAAGGATTCAGAAGTTAAACTTGTGCCACTGAACTGACCATTTACCAAATAATTACCCTGACCAAGTTAGCACTAAAACCTTTAAAAAGTAGACAACATGGAGCTAAGCAATCTGCTCAGCCATTGCAATTTGCTCAATTGTTTGGATCTAATTACCTGGCCTGTATATTTTCTGCTTGGTGTCCCCAGCCTTTGAACCATTTCCAAAGCCAGAGCTTTATAGAAAGGGTCTTTGAGAACCCCTTTAGATAGAGTCTGTGATTCTATCCTTCTTTGGATGGATGTTTTTATCCGAGTTGCTGAATTTATCCATATAACTTTGCCTCCATTTCTTCATCGACATCCTTTCTTTGATTAATTACCTAAAGCAAGGGTTCTTATCCTGAGGTCCAGAAGTAGACTTGAGCACTTCCACGAATCCCTTGAAACTGTGAGTAAAATTCTATGTGTATGTACATAATGGTCCTTCAGGTGAGGGGTGAGGGCCCATAAATGTCATCAGATTCTCAAAGGGCTCCATGACCTCCATCTTGCAACGATGCAGTCATGATGTTCACCAGACCAGAATTTCCCCAGTCAATGTGCACGAAGTGGTTCCAGGTGTGTGCTTGAGCCTCTGATCGCCTCAGCCCTTGGGCGACTGGACAGGGCCAGGCATGGCTGGAGCTTCCAAGCTGCCCAGTCACTATAACAATATTATTTTCTCTGTGTGCCACAGTGGATAAAATGTTGGAAGCACTACAGTAAATTTTCACTTTTATCGCATCCACCATCTTTGTACTGTGCATCTCTTCCTTCAGCTCCATGGCCTTAATTATCCAGAGGGAAGCTTGGCACTGATTTGGCCACCTGTGGTATAATCTGCACTCATATCCTTTAGCAGGAAAGAAAGTGGTGTGGTCGTCTCCTCTTCCTGAGAATGCTCCCTGGCACACACAGCTTGGAATTTGCTTTGCCGGCCACGTGGTGGTAAGTGAGACCAGCTCATTTCCCCATTTCCTGGGCTATTCCTTTTGCTAATCCCACGCATCTGACCCTTTCCTGTAGTAACTCGTATGCCAGTTCCCTAAATGGCTCCCAGCTTCATTACCAGTATTCCTCAAAAGCGCTCTCATGCAAAGATTCTTTCTAACCAAGAAAGACATTAAAGTCTTACACAGAACCCATATATAGCCAAATTCAAACTCAAACGTAACAAACAGGGCAGGCAAATTCCCATGACTCCTGGCTGACACAGAGCATCCCAAACTAGCGTGACTGTCCAAGCCTTCCCCTGCCTAGTCCAAAACACACAAAAGGCCTCATGTTCCAGACCGGACTAGCCATCCACGGTCAGTCTGGTCTCATTACCTAACGCTCAGATCACATTGTTTTACTATCACTAATTTCATAATTTCGGTAAACTAAGAAGTATGCCATTCACTTAGAATTAGTTTAGGATTCTGACTTTCATATGAATGACTTCAACAAAGTCTTGCAACTGTCTGCTGTACTTCACCTGACAATTTCAACATTTTGATCACCTAATTCTTAAGTATTCTTCCAGCCCACCTCACATTCCTACTAGAGAATGAAACTATCACCTTCTTTTTACCAGTTAGCCAAGTTGACAGCCCAAAATGTCAACAACGGTTTCTAACATCTTCAAAACTTTCTTCCTCCCTTCTTACCTGAACTACCTGATCTAGACACATCCCTCACCTATAACTTTCTTGTCAATACATAATTTCAAAAATACGTTACTTCTGAGAGGAAAGAAATTGCTGCTAATCCATAAGGAACTGTAAGTGCATGTTTCTTAAATATGTAAGTGTAATGTTACTGACAGGGAGGTTACGTAGGATAAAGTAAGGAATGTGAGATGGAGGATTCAGGGAGGGATGGGAAGAGTCCACACACTGTCACCATCACAGAGCCCCAGGTGTGCAGACTTCACTTTGCTACCCAAGGAAAGTCTCAAGCCCACAAAGAAGTCTTTTCTTAAAACCTACCAGGTCTAATTCTAAAATAAATTAATTATTCTTAGAATATTTCCAACTATAGTGACTGAATTCAGGATCCCTTTACTTGAAGGCTATAATCCCTGGTAAATCCTTTAAGAAAGTAGTTGTATCACTTTTCTATGTATTTTAGAAACAGAAGGAAATACTTAAATAAATGCCTGAAAATCACCAGCAGTCATTTAAAAACCTATTTTTTTAGACAATATCAGGAGTTACAAAAAACTCTGTGATGGATCCTGAAATAAAAGATATAGAAAATATCGCTTTTTCAAGAATAAAATAACATGTAGATGTACAAAATGCAAAAAAATTTAATCTTGTTTTTAACATATTTGCTGAGTTTAAGAAAATGAAATGCTCTGCTCCCATCTGCAGCCATTATAACAGTAGATTTACTAGTTATTATTCACTAACCTTAAGTGTGCACTAACTTTCGAAGGGAGAGATGAATACACTTGGGGGTAAAACACACAGTATTTTTTGTTTACTCATGAGTTTAAAGTATAACATTTTAACATCTTTTCATTTTATCTTTGGTCAATCTAAGAGCTAAAGCTGCTTTCACATATACTTCTGTTGTTCGACCACCTCTAAGTAAATAAGAAGTGCTTTCTACTTGATACTAACTTAATATGGTTTTTCAATGCAAGCCTTTCAAAGCTTCAAGAGCATCAATTTGCAAATCCCCCAACAGTCCCGGGAAGGAGAAGCTATAGGGAAACATGTAACCCAACAGCTCTCACCTGAGATCCAGCATAACGAAGGGACCCCAGCTGGTGGCCTTTCATTTTCTCATATATTTCTCTCTTAAAACATAAACGCACAATAAGAAAATTAAGTAGAGAAACAATTCCATATACAGAATAGCACGGTGGGTTCTGGACTTTGACGCCTTTCAAACCCCAGTTATTTCGTGCTGTAGCCAAGTTGAGTGAGCTGGGTGTCTCCTCCACTTTGAAGCCTTCCCTGAGCCACCCCCCAACTGCCCCTGCCTGCCCCCACCCCGACCGTGGACGATCTGCATTATAGCACTGGCACATTTAAACTGTCCATATCCATTGGCTTCTACGCCACACAACAGACTCCTAGAGAGTGGGGGGAGTGAGTGCCTCCATCACCTGTGTCCCCATCAGCTGCCACAGCCACATGACAGAGAATATGCTCATAAATGTGGAAAGGACAAATACTTACATTCTCCAAAATCCTCATTTTATTTTCTAAATCCCACTTGGCACATTTAGACTGAAGCTACTTGCCATCTAGAACAAGGATGAATCAAGCCTTTTAGATTTTCTAGTAAATCTTCAGGTGGTGAGAAACGCAGGTACTAAGACTCAAAGTGGAGGGAAGCTAGGAAGTAGAGACAGGTATGAGGGGTGCATTCAGGACAGGACAGAAAGAAGGTGAACAGGAGATTCCGAGGCTGGGGCTGCTGCCTCATCCCCCCAGTGTCTGCGCCTGTGCTTCTACGAACTGACCTCCAGTGGCCTGGCCTTCTGCCTTTCTGTGGTGCTCAAATACTGGCCCCCACCAAAACCCAAGAGTAAACCTTACACTCCCCCAAGAGGGATAAGGGAACAAAAAGAAACATCAAAACTCAATTTCCATCTTCATCTTTAGACAACACCCTAGTAATATAGTAAGTGCTGATTACGTGCCAGGTACTATGCTAAACGTTTTGTAAATCATGTCCTTTTTTTGGCATGCGGCTTGCAGGATCTTCGTTCCCCCACCAGGGATCGAACCCAGGCTCAAGGCAGTGAAAGCGCCGAGTCCTATCCACTGGACCACCAGGGAATTCCCAATCATGTCATTTTACTTATTTATCTATTTATTTATCTATCTTTTTTTTGGGGGGGGGGGTCTTCGTTGCTGCGCGCGGGTTTTCTCTAGTTGCAGCAAGCCAGGGCTACTCTTCGGTGCGGTGCGTGGGCTTCTTATTGCGGTGGCTTCTCTTGTTGCGGAGCATGGGCTCTAGGTGCGCGGGCTTCAGTAGTTGTGGCTCGTGGGCTCTAGAGCGCAGGCTCAGTAGTTGTGGTACACGGGCTTAGTTGCAATCATGTCATTTTAATTCACACAACAATCTAACAAGTTAGTTCTTCTTGTTAACGCTTATCCCCATTTTATAGAAGAAAAAGCTGAGGCTTGAGGTTGCTAAGTAATTTGTCCAAGGTCCCAAAGCAGGAGAGATGCAGGTTCAGGATATGAAACTGTAGTGATTCACAGCCCGTGTCCATGAGAATTCTTTCCTGAACCTCAATCCTGGATGACACCATCTCGATTCTCTCCCTCACTGATGTTAAAGTTAATATTTAGGGGAAAGGAGAAAATGTTTGCTACAATCTGACTGCTGCTCACCTCTGAAAAAGAAGTGACAAAAGGCCAGATGTCAGCTCCAGGCCCCAATGTGTGTTAAAACGGTAAGAAAATCCCCACGTGACTGGATCACAATAGCCCATTCTAGAAAATTCTGAGACCTGAGGTTCAAAGCAGACTATTTCTGTTTTTAAACAACAGCTCCATCGGCCTGCTAGCTTCAAACCCTAGCATCTAATTTGTGATCCTGCGAAAGCCTGTTAGGAGGATTTCCATATAAAAGCATCCAGCACAATCAACTTCTGGCCTTTCCCACACACAGATCCGCAGGACCGGGCTGCCTCTCCAGCACGCCAGGGGCACTAGGTGTTTAATTTGGAATCTGATAGCTGCCTAAATTTTGAGGTATCCCGTAGGTGCCTCACACAAAGAATCCTCAATGGCCACTGGCAGAAATTCTTAGAAAAACAATCCTCCTGGTTGTCGGAATCACAACTACCACTTTCACTCCCCGCCTCCCTGTCATGGAAGAGGCTGTTGTGACTTGAATTACAGGGGCCCATGTGGACTACCTGCCGTCCAAATGCGCATGTGACAATGGACACTCCTTTGCTGGCCGGCGGTGTTATTTCAGACACTGTTGGACAGATGGGCTCCGTTCCGAGCGGGGGAAGAGCCACACCTCGGAGATGACGTGTTTTATAGGGCTGTCTCCTCGCCGCACACAAAGTATCGTCATCATTTTGCCAGGGCTGGGGCAGACATCCGAACATCAGCAGGACAGCTTCTCCCGCATCCTGTCTCCAGCCTCAGGGCCTGCATGCAATTTCGGGGATCCTGGTTGTCGGCTGGCCCCCCGCCCACTCCTGTGGCTGCCATGTGTGGGGCATGTGCCTGGGCCTCGGCAGCTGTTGGAACACAGTAAATCCATTCATACTGACATATCCCAATGACTAACACGGGCTTAGTGAGGAAACAGAAGCGTTTGACAAGCAGAAACAACTGAATTACTTTTAGAGGGGTGAGGAAATGACACCCCCAAAGGGCTTGATCTCGCCATTTGGCTTGGATGGGGGGACTCACCATGGGAGGCCACCCGGATGTCACCCCAGCCACCTACCATCATTAATTCTGAGCAGAAGAGGAGCCTGGCCGGTGTTTCGGCAACAGGAATGAGAGGTCTAAAGAGATGGTTATTGGAGACCACGCTGGACATGAAGAAAATAAATCACTCAAACCCAAAGACTTAAAGTGAGAGGCAGTCTCACTTTGTAGTTTGGAATGTGGGCTTTGGAATCAGACAGAACTGGGGTTCAAATCCTGGTTCTGCCACTTATCTCATGATGAGCCGTGAAACCCCTAAGCCTCTGTTTCCTCGCTTGTAAAATGGGGTATGATAATGGCATTCCTAGCTAATGGAGCTCTTTCAGGAATGAGTGAGACCATCGGATAAAACATTCAGTACGGTATGTGTGTGTATAAAGCCTGACGTACAATAAGCACTTAATTAACCGTAGGTAGTAATCATAATAGTACATTTCAATGAGAGGACAATGAACTTTGTGTTTGTCCACACATGCAGGCAGGTAACAGGATTCACCTTGCGCTAACTGATGTAGCTCCTGAAGCAGCATGGAATCCAAAGGAAGCTCGACGCTTACTGCTTCAAAACACACTTCGGGCTTCCCTGGTGGCGCAGTGGTTGAGAGTCCGCCTGCCGATGCAGGGGACACGGGTTCATGCCCCGGTCCGGGAAGATCCCACATGCCACGGAGCGGCTGGGCCCATGAGCCATGGCCGCTGAGCCTGCGCGTCCGGAGCCTGTGCTCCACAAGGGGAGAGGCCACAGCAGTGAGAGGCCCGCGTAATGCAAAAAAAAAAAAAAAACACACTTCCTCATCAGGACCCCACCACCGCCACCTTCTGCAGAACCTGGATCATGAGGTGAGTTGGAGAACCATCTAGGGCCCCACCAGGCTTGGTGTTCTGAATCAGACCTCAGCAAACGCTCTCCTGCCTAATGTGGATCATTGTTAAGAACATGTCCCCACATCACTGCCATAAACTATAGGGCAGCAATATGCATGGATCTTCACCCATGGCTTTTGGGATGTTTCAGCCCACGGAACCTACTGGACTGGATGTTATTAACAGGTACCATACAAATAGAGTACTCCAGGTTCCCTCAATGCTACATCAAGCACACATGATTTTACTCCCCTGCAACAGCAGTTACCATAATCTCCACTCGTGGAGTGCACCTGCTGATGATGTTCCTTTTGGACATCGTAAGTCCACCAGTCAGAACCCACCAGAGCCCCCATCTCGAGCCAGCAGAACAGGGGAGTATGTCTTGTTCACCCCAGCTGTCTACCCCAGGAAGCCGGCCAGGGAGGTCACGGACAGGGCACTTTATAACCAACTCTGATGCAATGAAAACGGGAATTACCCATGATTAACATCTAGAAATAGGCTGGAGAGAATGCTACAAGAAGAGAAACATAAATCTGATTATGCAAAAGGATGAAAGTGGAAAGCTTTGGAAGAATTCTGCTTGCTTCCAGGATGGCCTTCTCCCGTGACCTCCTCCTGCGGCCACGCCAGGGCGGGCTGTGTCCACAGCTTCCCCCAGCTCCCTAACCGCCAGCTCTAGCTGACTCTGCTCATCCTTTCCTGGTCCTGTCTCGGGCCTGTGGTCGGGGCATCAGGGTTGCTTTGGTTCTTCCTTCAAAGTTCATCACTAAAGAGGCATCTTGCTTCCCTTGCCATATTTTAGTTGAAGCTCATATATTTTCTTAATGACAAAAGTATGAAAACTGATGTGGTTCAATGGTCCTCTCTCTCCCATCGTGACCCAGCAGACACCCAGTGCTTGCTCCCTTATGAGCCTCCTTGTCTCCTCCTCCTTCTCCACCACTGACACTCCTTATTTGCTCTGGCAGCTGTGTACCTGGGGAGCATTCGAGTCTTGCTCTGAACCAGCACAGAATCTACTGAATTGAACCTAGCGGCTCCAGGTTTCATTTTAGCCTTCCCCCTTCCATAGTTCTAACCCCCTTGACTCTTTACAGCCACTAATCAACGCCAACTGTTTGAAGATGCAGGACAGAAGAAATTCTGAAGGCTGCCGCTTCCTTATACCTCCCTGAGAGCCGTCTTTGAGGATTTAGGGCAAGAGAATTATTGAAACACATTTCATTGATTTATTATTAATTGTCCCTTGGGTAAGCACAGAAAGTACCAAGCAGAGGAAGGCTGCATGACTTGTGGTCACTGAAACACTTTCAAGTGTCTGCCCAGATCCTGAATTTCTGCCATGAACAGGGGAACCAAAATGAGGAAACACAAGTTATAGAGATTAGACTCCAGGTGAAGAGGAAGGGGGTGTAGGAAGGAGGTGTGGGGTACAGCTTGCTGAGTAGTGGGAGCAGAGACCACGCAACTGAGGCAGCTGGCAGAGGAGGGAGGTGGAGGCTTGCTTTGGGAGCGAAGCCAAAGTCTACTGTCAGGATGTGGGATCCAGAAAAATCCCACCGGTTAACATGAATAAATGCCCACCAGCAGAAAGACAAATACTGCTTCTGGTCCAAGAAACAGAGGCCTGAATGGCCAAGGAAAGTAGATTCTTATCTTCGGGCAAGGGCCCAGCGACACACCAGCTCAGAAACATGTCCCAAAGGAAGGGAGCATCGTTACTGCCAGCTGAGCATCTCCGAACCCCCATCCATGGAGGAAACAAGACGTGGGATGAGAAATAGGTGCGCGTGCGCACAAACGCACACACAAGAAAACAAAAGTGTTAGCTTGCTGCCTGGTCGCACCCAAATAAGGCAGACGTGCCCCAGCCAGGTGCGCCAGGCCTCTTCCAGAGAACTCATTTGTTGCGGGCTGATTTCTACTTCCTGGTGCAATTTACTTGGGAAAAGGGGCCTTTCATCGTTGATATTCTGTGAACTGGCCGGAACCAGATAGACAATAATGAACTTTACAAACCTGATTTTGCAGAATCTGAAAAACACCCCTTGACTGTCGGTCCTCGGTACTTCCTTTTTGCTCACCCAGAGTCTTCTATCTTTTATTGATTAGCACAAGCATCGCATGAGCCCCTTCTTAGGGCAAGGGACTAAATCCAACAAGAGGTACCATGTTGTTTTCATTCCCCAAGGATTTCACAGGTAAGTTCCACACTGTGCTGGGGGGTCAGGGGGGATTGTTTTTCTCAAAGGCAGAAAACAGTCCACATGCTTGTGGTTTTCTACTAACTCAACCTTTACTCACACTTTGCCTGATCTGTAACTCAAACTCAGCAAACAGGCCTTTTAGGGAACTTGTAAAACCTAGGATACTTTCAGACAATTGGATGAATGTGGAATAAATCAACTATTAGGGAATAAAAACAATTTGGTGGTTATGTGAGATATATGTGTCTTCAAGTAGTATCACTGATCCTCAATCTCCTCTGAATACTAATTTAAAAAAAGACCCAGGGCTTCCCTGGTAGCGCAGTGGTTGAGAGTCCGCCTGCCGATGCAGGGGACACGGGTTCGTGCCCCAGTCCGGGAAGATCCCACATGTCGCAGAGCAGCTGGGCCCGTGAGCCATGGCCGCTGAGCCTGCGCGTCCGGAGCCTGTGCTCCGCAACGGGAGAGACCACAACAGTGAGAGGCCCGCGTACCGCAAAAAAATAAATAAATAAATAAAGGGATCAAGATGGTAGATTTCATGTTATATGTTTTTTAATCACAATAAAATAAATGCAGATATTTAAACAATTATCAAGATGACCACAGCAAGTGTGGAAAAAGTGGAAACAAGAGTGGGACAGTTTTCTCATTTGTTTTCATGGACAGTTTTGACAGCTATAAACTTCTACCAACAAAGCTCAGGAGTACTTTCACAAGAAAGGAGTTCTGAAGGGTGATGTCACCAGCAAAGTCCCCATCAATCATGACAAGTGGTTTTGCTGATCGATGGCTACTGCCTGGCTCTCCCCAAACCACTGCCCTCCAGCATGGCTTCACTGTAGTTCCCAGTCAGAAATATCAGGGTTGGAGGGAGGAGAGGAAGGAGAGAAAGGGGCTGGCATTTACAGAAGACTGGTGCCAGCTGCTTTACAGAAGCTACTGCATTTAATACAAGTCAGTGAAGTGCCTATTTACTATAGCCTTTTCATCAAGAGAAACTGAGGCTCAGAGAGAGCAAATACCTTGTCCAGGGTCATGTAATAAAGACCTGATTTGTCTGTTTCCAGAGCCCAGGCTTTTTCCACAACCATTTTGCCCTTGATCTCTACAACTACAAAACTGAGAGCCAACCATCTAGAACCCTGAAGCAAAGTGTTTTGTTTTTTTTTCTGTGCCCCATTTGACAGCTTAATTATAATATAACTAGAATCGGGCTGGAAAAGTGACCTCAGGTGTACTCCCTAGATCTGAGATCTACCTGCTGCCCAGGGGTACTGCGGAAATGGGTCACTGGTGTGCCACGACCCTGGGCATGTCCTCAGCCGTCGTCAGGTCAGTCAGGATGCAGCCTGGGACACAGGAGTGCACTTCAGATGGTGAGCAGCTTTGTCATTTACCCGCTTGTGTCATAAAACATCACTTCCTGTGAATGCTGTAAGTGACAAAAGTTGGGAAGCATTCTGCCTTGAATTTAGAAGCAAACTGCCTGGATTAAAATCCCAATTCCACCGCTTCATAGCCGCACAAGCTTACCTGTGTGTGCCTCAGGCTCCCATCTGTAAACTGGGAATGGAAATAGCACTTTCCTCACGGTGTAGTGAGAATCAAATAAGATAAAATATACAGAGCTGTCAGCGTACCATCTAGAAGTAATCACTCAGCAACAATTCGCTGAGCCGATGGGTACAGCCACACGTGCTCTGTGTGCCCCAACTCCAGGGCACCATTCACTCAGGCCGTAGTGTGAATAGCACCCCCTGGAGTTGTGCAACTGTGCATCCCTGACCGTTAGCTTTGCATTTTAATGACCATCTTCCACAGTCAAGCTCCAGCTTACTCCCCTGCTTCATTATCTGCCACTAGCTCCCCAACCCCCATCCCATGGACCATCTTACCCTCAAACACAATGGTCCCATTTACAGCCCCTTGGATTTTCATCTGTGCTCCTTCTTCCTGGAATGTTCCCCTGCTCTCCCCTCTTTCCATTCTTACTCAACCTTTAAGACCCAGACTAAAAGAAGTCCCCTCCTCTCTGAATTATCCTCTGATGCCCAGGCAGGGTTGCCCCACCGTCAGTATTCCCAGAGCACTTTGAAAATACTCTAGTGGAAAGATCACACAGTCCATCCGCATACAGGTCTCCCTTGCTGAGCTGTGAGCTCCCAGCGCTCAGATGGAATCTTCCTCTTCTTGGCATGGACTTGAGCAACGCGCCCTGCTCCTGTCCTGCAGCCACATCTACATCACACATTCAGAAGACGAGGCTGAGAGGGACTCCGTATTGTCAAGGCAAGTGTGGGATGCAGCACGCAGACCAACTTCGGAATCCAGGAAATACCCTTGGCCGTGTCCGAGTGAGGCTCATGTCCCCTGAGGATGGCACTAAACGCAACAGAGGTAACGGGGCCTCCAAAGGAAGGACTTGTGGCCTTAAAGTACCCGGTCCCCTGGCACAGGAGATGCCAGGCTGCCAGCAGTTACTTAGGATGGGCTTCGCTTGGTATATGAGAGTGAAAACCAGGAAATGTGGCCTAGTTTCTCTTTTGAAATCCCTCCCTTGGTTAGATTTGAATCTCATGTCTGTATGCTTTGTTTCAAACTAAATACCAAAAGTCTCTCGCTTCTGTTATCTCCCTGACAGTTCTTCAATATACTGTATTAAAAACTCGCCGGGGACAAAAAAAATGCACTTTCAAGTGGTGTTTAGAAACTTGCCACCCCTTGCCTTTCTTCATTTCTGAATCTCTTGGATGCTTCATAAACAAAGGAGAAAAGTGCTGCTTCTGTGATAAATACGTACACAGGATTCCTCTGTCTTACAGAGAAAACAGTACAGACCCAGCTGTTTCCCAATAGTCATAGGACTCATACCTAATGCCGACAGACTACCAAGCGTATTTGCACAAACTCTATCACACACAGCACATGGAATCTACAGGTGTGGCCGTGAAAGAAAACGGCATGTTCTCCTTGTCAAAATGCCCTCTCCTTGCCAGCCCCCTGCACCAAACTGAACAACCACAGGACCTGAATTTAACAGGTGATGTTTCCCTTTGTTCTTCTGGATGTTATGTATACTCAGGAGTAGCTCTCTCTGGGTTGTTCAAATACTTCATTTATTTATTTAGTAGTTACTGAGTATCTACTACGTACCCCACATAGTCATGGATTAAAGAGATTCTTGCTTAGCTTCTGTATTAGGATTTCTCAACCTTGGGACTGTTGCCATTTTGAGCCAGATAATTCTTTGTCATGAGGCTGTTCCATGCCTGGTAGGATGTTTAGCAGCATCCCTGGCCTCTACACACGGGATACCAGCAGCACCTCCACCCCGAGTCGTGACAACCAAAAATATCACCAGAAGTCAGTGAAAAGATTTAGGGGAGGAGAGAGGGACGAAAAGGTAGAGCACAGAGGATTTCTAGAGCAGTGAAACTATCCTGAATGATACCATAATGGTGGATATGTGTCATTATACAATTGTCAAAATCCATAGAATGTACAACACCAAGAGTGAACCCTAAAGTAAGTCTCCTGCCCTGGGGACTTGGGGTGATAATGATGTGCCAGTGTTGGTTCGTTAGTTATAACAGATACGCCAGCCAGTCTCGTGTAGGCTGTTGATAGTGGGGGAGGGCAGAGGGTAATAGGAGAACCCTCAGTACCTTCCCCTCAACTGTGCTGTGAGCCTAAAACTTCTCTGAAAAATAAAGTCTATTAAATTTTTTTTATTTTAGGTGAAAAAATGTTTTCAAGCATTGCCAATTGTCCCTGGAGGACAAATTATTTTTCATCCTGTTATAGACATTATCCTGCTCACAACAATACATTTTTTAAAATTGTGGTAAAATATACACATTATAAATTTTACCATTTTAACCATTTTTAAGAGTCTGTTTCAGTGGCATTAAGTACATTCACAGTCTTCTGTGCCATCACCACCATCCATTTCCAGAACCCTTTCATCATCCCAAACTGAAACTCTGTGCCCATTAAACACTAACTCCCCATCCCACTCTCCCCCCAGCCCTGATAACCTCTCTTCTACTTCCTGTCCCTATGAATTTGACTACCCTAGGTACTTCATTTCAGTGGAATCCACAATATTTGTCCTTTTGTGTCTGGCTTATTTCACCAAGCATAATGTCCTCAAGGTTTATCCATGTTGTAACGTGTCAGAATTTCCTTCCTTTTTAAGGCTGAATAATAGTCCATTGTATGGATACATCTCATTTTGTTTATCCAGTTTTCTGTTGATGGACACTTAGGTTGCTTCCATATCTTGGCAATTGTAAATAATGCTACTATGAATATTGTGGTGTATATATCTTTCAAATTAGTGTTTTAGGGGTTTATTTGATATATACCCAGGAGTGGAATTGCTGGGTTGCTGGGTCATGTGACAGTCCTATTTTTAGTTTTTTGAGAAACCTCCATACTGTTTTCCACAGTGTCTGTACCAATTTACATTCCCACCAACAGTGTACGAGGGTTCCCATTTCTCCACATCCTCACCAACATTCGTTATTTGTGTTGTTTTTGATGATAGCTGTTCTGACATGTGTAAGGTGATATTAGTGATGTTGAGCATCTTTTCGTGTGCCTGTTGGCCATCTACCTTTCCTCTTTGGAAAAATGTCTGTTCAGTTCTTCTGCCCATTTTTAAATTGGGTTGTTTGATTTTTCAATGTTGAGTTGTATGAGCTGTTTATATATGTTGGATATTAATCTCTTATTGGTCATATCATTTGCAAATATTTTCTCCCATTCAGTAGGTTGTCTTTTCATTTTGTCAGTGGTTTCCTTTGTTGTGCAAAACCTTTTAAGTTTAATTAGGTCCCATTTATTTACTTCTGCTTTTATTTCCTTTACTTTAGGAGATGGATCCAAAAAAATATTATCACTGCGATTTATGTCAGAGAGTGTTCTGCCTATATTTTACTCTAGGAGTTTTATAGTAGCTGGTCTTACGTTTAGGTCTTTAATCCATTTTGAGTTTATTTTTGTAAAGTATGTTAGAGAATGTTCTGATTTCATTCTTTTACATGTAGCTGTCCAGTTTTCCCAGCACCACTTACTGACGAGACTGCCTTTTCTCCATTGTATATTCTTGCCTCCTTTGTCATAGATTAATTGACCATAAGTGTGTGGGTTTATTTCTGGGCTTTCTATCCTGTTCCATTGATCTATGTGTCTGTTTTTGTGCCAGTACCAAACTGTTTCAATTACTGTAGTTTTGTAGTATAGTCTGAAGTCAGGGAGTGTGATTCCTCCCTCTCTGTTCTTCTTTCTCAAGATTGCTTTGGCTAATCAGGGTCTTCTGTGTTTCCACACAAATTTAAAAATTTTTTGTTCTAGTTCTGGGAAAAATGCCAGATATTTTGATAAGGATTGCACTGAATCTATAGATTGCCTTAGGTAGTGTGGTCATTTTAACAATATTGATTCTCCAATCCAAGAACATGGTATCTCTTTTCTTCTAAGTTGTCCATTGTATTGGTCTATAGTTGTTCGTAGTAGTCTCTTAGTAGTAGTCTCTTCAATAAGTGGTGCTGGGAAAGCTGGACAGCTACATGTAAAATAACAAAACCTGAACATTCTCACCCTACCTGGCTTGAAAGTAAGAAATGAGGCAAGAACGTCCATGTGGAGCCACCAGTACAGCTGCACGTGGTGGAGGTCCAGTCAGTGCTGGCCCTCCTCAGACCTGAAGCAGTCACAGTCACAGATGTTTCCAGTCTGGGCAATATCCTCTGACACATGAAGTAGCTAGGGCCAGCCCTGCGTGGTTGCTGCCCAAGGTCTAGTCCCCTCCCCTTCTTCCTCTCTTACCAAATCCTGATTGGGTTTGGATGGTCACCTGCCTAGTAAAATATTCACTTCCCACATGCCCTGGCGGCTGGGCTTGGCCATGTGACCCAATTCTAGTCAAGGAAATGAAAGAGAAAATGTCCAGGTGAGGTTTCTTTTCTTAAATGGTTTTTTATTTTAGTTTTGGGATATGAAGACCTGTTTACATGATTTGAAAGTCAAGAGTATGAAATATGGTACATTCACAGTGGTCTCACCTCCATCTTTGTCTCCCATACCTGTTCCTTCCTCCCCCTTTAGATGTAGATGTGTTTGTTTCCCTTGCAAACATAAGCAAATGTCTGTGTATTTCTTTCCTTATTTTTTACATAATAGGATATATATCAATATATCAATATATCTATGTTGTTCCCCTTGTTCTTTTTTTTAATTTCATATTCTTGAATCTTGGAGATCACTCCATAGCTGTATGTGTAGTGCTTCCTCATTTCTTTTTCACTGCATAGTGTTTGACTGTGTGGCTGTATTATGAATTATCCAAGCAGTGACTTATTGGTGGACATTTGGGTTTTTTCCAGTTTTTTTAATCATCAGTAATGCCACAGTGAATAATCTTATGCATGAGTCATTTTCTATTTATGCCTGATCCCATTTGGGGTAGATTCCTAGACATGGGATTGTTGGGTTGAAGGGTAATAACATATATAATTGTGCTCTATCTTGCCAACTTCTCTGCCATGGGAGTTGTACCATTTTGACTTTGCAGACCTTTTTGTTTGCCCTTTGCTCTTTACCCATCTCCATTTCCAGTCCTCCACTGCCTACCACTGCCCTTCCTGTATGGGAGAAACATAAACCCTTCACCTGTGTAGCCCTGGTTATTCAGGTTCCTATAACTCACAGCCAAAGACAATCATAATCATTTGGATACTGAGTAAATCTAATTAAAATTATGTTATATTAATTGAAAAGCTTGTAACTGATTAGTAAGTTGGTATGTACTACAGGCTCCACTGTCCAACATGGTAGTATTACTGGAAACATAACTCTACATGAGATTAAGCTTATCTAGCGAACAGTTAACCCAGTGTCACCACGTAAGATGTGACCTGCCTCGGCCTTTTCTGTTATGGAAAATCCCACCCCCTGTGGCTTTCTGCCTTCTCCTCAGGATGTCTGTACTGTGGGAGGCGTAGCCTTTAGGTGTAGCCTTATACACAGTGCAAGTGTCTCTTTCAGGAATAGAATTTATACCCCCCCAAAAAAAATGTATGGACAAAATCAGAAAACACAGTCACCAGAAGGATGATGGACGTGCTATGAAGAAGAGACGATTTCATCGACAATGCAGAAAATAGCCCAGCCCCAAAGATGAAGAGCACGAAAGAGGCAAGCTCAGAGGAAATTTCTGAGTAGACAGCCCACAGGCTTTGAGAAAGGGCCTTTCCACCTCTACTTCAGTTTTGAAGGGAAGAACAAGGGCTGAGATGCAGAATGCAAGGAGGACGTTTGCAAGTTCCTGAAGCTTTGGGGGTTTTCACACGGTGTGGATGCCCATATTGTGTGATCGGATAAAGTGGGATCATCTGTCAGCCTGTCTGTTCACATAGCTATGCTATTCATAGAAAATGTACATTTTCCCCCAAATAAATACCATATGCCTCTTCTCTTACCTAATTGGGTGTGTGTATCCTAGGGACCTGTGGCATGTAAGGGGAGGGGATCATGCCAGGTGACTCAAGTGGCCATTTTGGGCTCTCTTGTAGAACATGCTTCAGGATGAGAAGAGCAATAGGGAACCATATTAGTTAATAAATTTGAAATGAGGTTTGACTCCTGCCATCTGCAGCGTCATGAGGAAGGAAGAGAAAGAAGATAGCACCACCTTTGGGGCTCCAAAGACACCATCGGTCACTCTTCATGACCCCCTCCATCCCACTGGCTCCTGGAGCCTGAGTTACACGGTCCCCCACTGTAACCCCTACCTCACAAGCACCACTGACACCCTTGCTCCCCTCTCCCTCACCAAGCCTGTGTCCACCCCTTCATGTCTACACCCAAACATTGCTGGGGAGAAAGACTCCCCATGTGGTTCCCAGGGCCTGGGAGGAGGGGACATCAGGAGTTACCAGTTCATGGTTGCAGAGTTTCAATTTGGAACAATGAACAAGTTCTGGAGAAGGACTGTGGTGATGGCTGCGCAACAATTTGAATGGACTTAATGCCACCGAACTGTGCACTTGAAAATGGTTAAACCAGTAAGTTTTGTGTCATGTACATTTTGCCAAAATAAAGAGTTAAAAACACACTCAATGTTGTTGGCTGGTGTCACTTCAATTTCAAGTACACAGATAGAAAGAGGACATCTGACACGGGCCATCAATCCTAATATATTGGGCTGGCCAAAAGGTTTCTTTGGGTTTTAACTAAAAGACACACTTTTCATTTTCACCAATAACTTTATTGAACAACATATTCATCATTTTGTTCCACTACCTTCTGCAACTTCACAATTCCATCTTCCCAAAACTTTTTATCTTTTTTTTTTTTTAACTTTTTATCTTTTTGAGCAAAGAACTGTTCCAGGTGCCTTTTACAGTCTTCCAGGGAATTGAAATTTTTTCCATTAAGAGAATTTTGTGAAGACTGAAATAAATGGAAATCCAGAGGTGCAATGTCTGGCGAATATGGTGGATGAATCCAAACTTCCCAGCCACGCTGTAACAGTTTTTGCCCGGTCATCAAAGAAACATGCGGTCTTGGGTTATCCTGATGGAATATTATGCGTTTTCTGTTGACTAATTCTGGACGCTTTTCGTCCAGTGCTGCTTTTAGTTGGTCTAATTGGGAGCAGTACTTGTTTGGAATTAATCGTTTGGTTTTCTGGAATGAGTTCATAATAGAGGCCTCCCTTCCAATCCCACCGTATACACAACATCACCTTCTTTGGATGAAGACCGGCCTTTGGTGTGGTTGATGGTGGTTCGTTTCGCTTGCCCCACGATCTCTTCCATTCCACATTGTTGTACAGTACCCACTTTCCATCGCCCATCACAATTTGTTTTAAAAACGGAACGTTTTCGTTCTGTTTCAGTAGAGAATCACATGTGGAAATATGGTCAAGAAGGTTTTTTTCGCTTAATTTATGTGGAACCCAAACATCAAAGCGATTCACATAACCAAGCTGGTGCAAATGATTTTCAACGCTTGATTTGGATATGTTGAGTATGTCGGCTATTTCCCGCGTGGTATAACGATGATTTTTCTCAATTAATGTCTCGATTTGATAGCTATCAACTTCAACTGGTCTACCCGACCATGGAGCATCGTCCAGCGAGAAATCTCCCGCATGAAACTTTGTAAACCACTCTTGACACGTTCCATCAGTCACAGCACCTTCTCCATACACTGCACAAATCTTTTTTTGCATTTCAGTTGCGTTTATACATTTCTTGAAAGAATAAAGCGTAATATGTTGAAAATGTTGCTTTTTTTCTTCCACCTTCAATATTAAAATGGCTACACAAAAATTCACCAATTTTGATAAGTTCTTTTTTTAAATGCACACTGACATGACAACTGTCACAATACAATCTAATACAGTTGTTTCAAAAGAAATTAAGGACAACTAAGCACTATTAGAGCCATCTTACGGAAAAAAACCAAATGAACCTTTTGGCCAACCCAATACTTCCCTGGCTTCTTCACTTGCCCACTCTCCAAACGACCGTTTCACACTTGCTTCTGTCTCCTCCTACACTCTTACGCCTTTCCTCACCCTCAAGCTTCAATGAGAAAATGCAAAGCCATCTGATAGAAACCTCTTATCTTCCCATCAGCACCCCTACCACTAGCCACATTCTGCACCTTCTCTCCTGTTATTGGGAACGAAATGTCCTGCTCTTATCAAAAACTCCGCTCTGGGGTGAAAGGACTAGGGAATTATTGCTTAATGGTTAGAGTTTTGGTTTGGGGTGACGAAAACGTTTGGAAATAGTACAATCTAGCTGTACAATGTTGTGGATATAATTAATAGTACTGAAGTGTACACTTAAAATAGCTAAAATGACAAATATCATAACTATTTTACCACAGTCACATTTTTTTAATTTTACTTGGGCTCGGATCCCACTCAAGGACTTTCTTCCTGCAGGATTCTCTCTTGCTCCCAAGCCGTCAACCTTTTTCAGCCTTTCTCTGTCTCCCCCTAGCCAACGCCCCCCTTAGACCACTGGTGCCAGCACACAAATATGTCCAGCCATCTCTTATCTTGAGAAAATGCCTGTGACCCTGGTCCCTCACCTGCTACTGCCTATACTCTGCTCCCTTCACAGCCATCCCCTTGAAAGTTTCTCCTCACCTCACCCACCCAATCAGCCATCCATCCTTCCCTACCCACAGGGACTGTCCATAGAGAAGACACAGATGAGCTCTATGTCATCCAATCAAACGACCACTCAGCCTTCTTGATACACTCCTGACTTCCATGGCACCGTCCTTTCCTACCTCACAGAGAGTTCCATCTGGATCTTTCTCTGGTTCCTCCTCTGCCTGCTAAAATGTCTCCAGGACTCTGTTCTGGCCGTCCTTCTCTTGTCCACTCATACAGTACCCCTAGGTGATCTCATTCAGTCATGTGGTTTAAATACCTATTTATGAAGATCAACATGCCCCAAATTCCCATACCCACATCTCCAACCCCTCCCTGGGTCTCCAGATTTTTACATCCTCCTGCCTAGCAGGCACCTCCACACGAATGATTTTCTGTCCCAAGGCCCAGCTAAGGCCTTTCAAATGGCGCCATTACCCACCCTGTCACTGGACTCAAATCTTTAGTCATTTCCTTGATCCTCCTCTCCCTCACCTCTCGCTGTTGATTTAGCAAGTGCTGTCAACTGTTCATCTGAGACATACCCCGAATCTGTCCACTTTTCTCCATCTCCATTCCCCCATCACCTGGACCACTGTGATAGCTTGATCCCAGGATCTTCGGCTTCCTTCTTGCCTCCCCCTCTTCCCCCCAAAATAAATTACATCATTCCATGCTCCAGCTTAAACCCCTCCAACGGCTTTCACTGAACCTCCAATAACATCTAAACTCCTTACATGATCTGAGTCCAGGCTGCATCTCTCCAGCCTCACGAACCATATTCCACCTCATTCACTGTGTTCTAGCTACTCTAGCCATCCTTCTGGTCCTCTAACTCAGTGGTTCTCAACCAGGGGTGATTTTGCCTCAGGGGACACTTGGCAATGTCTGGAGATATTTTGATTGCCACATTTTAGAGAGAAGGAGGTTGCTACTGGCATCTAACGTGTACAGGCTGGGGGGTACCGGGATGCTCCTAAATGTCCCACAAGACACAGGAAAGCTCCCAAAGAATTATCTGGCCCAAAATGTCAATAGGGCTGCTATGGACTGAATATTTGTGTGCCCACATCCATGTGTTGAAGCCCTAATCCCCAGTGTGAGGATATTTGGGGGTAGGGCCTTTGAGATTTAATTAGGTTTAAATGAGGTCATGAAGGTGGGGCCCCATGATGAAATTCGTTCCCATAAAGAAGAGGAGACTCTCTCTGCCATGTGAAGACACAGGGAGAAGGCTGCAGTCTACAATCAAGAAGAGGCCTTCCACAGATACCAAATCTGCCAGCACCTTGATCTTGGACTTCTCAGCCTTCAAATTGTGAGAAGTAACTATTTGTTGTTTAAGCCACCATAAATATTTGCCATTTTGCTATACTAGCCCAAGCTGACTAAGATGAGTGCTGAGGTTGAGAAATCCTGCAAGTTGTCAAAGAAAGTAGGCACTAATCTCCTTCCTGCCTCAGGGCGTTTACACAAGCTATTCCCTTCACCCGGAATGCCCTTCCTCTGCTCTCTGCATGCTCACTCCTTGGCATTCATAGCCCACCTCAGATCTTATTTTCCCAGAGATCTTTCTGATCCCCCATCCTGAAGTAGTACCTCCACTCCTGTCACTCTCTATCAGAGCCCATTTTAATTTTCTAAATGTACTACTTGATAGTTTTCTTATTTTATCTGTTTGTTTATCATCTGTTTCCCCCACTAAAATTAAGTTTCTTAATAGGAAGAATCTTCTCTGACTTGCTTACCAGAGCCTGATAGGGCTTCTTGCATAGTTGGTACTCGGTGAATACTTGGAGAACAAACCATTTTCCAGTTGATTAAGCTTGTTTCCAAAAATATGTGTGAGTATCAAGTATGTACACTGTATAAGCAATAGGTGCTACAGGACATTTAAAACTGATGAGCACGGTCATCCCACTCAAGCAGCTTACAACGGTATAAGAAGGAGAAAAACGTGCTTTTACACACCTCAGGCAGAACAGGACACACGCTACAGGGAGATGGTACAGCATCATGTGATGAAGGGCACGCATTGCCTTGTGAGATAACGCGTGCACGACGCCTAACAGTATAATGGCTGAAAGGCAGCATCATATCAGAGTCAGGAAGGACTGGAGCCCAGACTAGAGAGGTTTGAATCCCAGCTCAGCTGTTTCCCGCCATGTCACTTTCAACTCGCTTCTTAATCTCTCTGTGCTTCAGTTTCCTCATCTGTTACATGCAGATAATGAAAGCGTCTGCTTCATAGCCTTGCTGTGGATTTAAATGAGTTATATTAAGTAAAGCACATGGCTACAGAGGTCACTAGGTCTGGCTACTAATATTCAAAGAAAGGAGTGATCATACACGACTAGAGACAGGGATGATGGAAGGGCTGACTTTTGAGATAATGTGAATTTCAATGGAAAAGATGATGAGAGCCTTCTCAGTGGAAAGATCATATTGTACATCAAAGGAGATGCACCATGGCTGGAGTGTTGCTTAGGAATAAGGTCGGGCAAACATCCATTTTTTTCTGTTCACCCATCTGTGTAAAGAAGGATGCCTTTTTGAAGGAGAGCAATGGATGGAACCATGCTCATCCACTGACGCTATTCTATCAGAAACTGTGAGAGATCTGGTCACCAAATCACCATATCACTTTCTTTCTATTTTTTTATTTCTATCCGTTATGCTTTGGTTAAAAAACAAATGGACTTGAACTCATTTTGGCTCTATACTTACTACTGTGTGAGCTTAACCTTCTGAGTCAATTTACTCACCCCCGAAATGAGAATAACAAAGCCTCCCCACTCTACTTTAGAGAAGTAGGAAGTGAATCAAATCAATTAAAACATGTGCAAGGCTTAAAGAGTGTTAGGTAGATATAACACTGATGTAAAATATTTTTATTACTATGATCCTTTTTCTAAAAACACCACCCAAGGTTTTACTCAGAAATAGTATATGCAATGCATTTTAATGTAGAAGAAAAGAATTATAGAACTTTAAAAAATCTCTTTGTACCTACATGTTTCAGAAAAGAAAAGAGAAGGTAGGACGAAGGCAGCTAAGAGGGCTGCATTCCCGGACCCCAGCAAAGGCGGACACACAAATGTTTCTGCAGCAGATCAGGGAGGACCAGACACTGCTTCTATCCATATTACACTCCACCTTGGTGGGATCTGAGTTTACCCTTTGAAAAGGCAAAGCCAGACACAGGATCCATCCCCAAAGGGAAATGCCAACAAAATAGCCCCTCCTTACTTCTTGAAAGGAAAAAATGATTTCCTTTTTTTTTTTGTTTTGTTTTGTTTTTTTGCGGTACGCGGGCCTCTCACCGTTGTGGCCTCTCCCGTTGCGGAGCACAGGCTCCGGACGCGCAGGCTCAGGGGCCATGGCTCACGGGCCCAGCCGCTCCACGGCACGTGGGATCTTCCCGGACCAGGGCACGAACCCGTGCCCCCTTCATCGGCAGGCGGACTCTCAACCACTGCGCCACCAGGGAAGCCCCAAAAGGACTTCCTTTTACTGTTTAGTCTAATAAGCAGGAATCTGGGCCCCTCTGGCTCTGTCCTATGCATTGTGATGTTGGGGAAAACGTAAACTACCAAAATCCTAAAATAATCCCAGAGAGGCAAACTTGGGGTGAGGTGTGACTAAGAATTTCTTTAACGTGTAGACATTTCAAGACACATTGATCCATATTTTCTTAAGCCTCCCCATAGCTGTCTTTTCTTTCTCCTGAATCATAGGACTAAACAGTAAGACGACACTCTCCTAGAAGGATAACTAACTACCCGGAGAGCAGAGAAACTGAGCAGCCACGATGGGAAGAACTCCTTCCTGGCCAGTGGGTGCTCCCTGCGTTTGCTTCCTCCCGGAACTCCCGTGGGAGCAAAACGGAGGCAGAAGGCAGGTTTCCTGGCTGAGCTAAGGCAGCTCCTTCCAGATCCCTGCGGCTGAACACCCCTTAAGCTCACTGAGTTTGATTCGGGGCAGGTGCGTCAGCAGAGTCCTTAAGCATTGGCAGCGGGCAGCGGAGAGCAAAGGTCAGGGCCAGGCTTCCGGTGGGATCAGGGGCCCACGTCCAGTGGGCTGAGCTGTGGAACCGCGCGGAAGGAGAGCAAAGCTTTCGTTATCTAATCAAGAACCAGATAAGAGCCAGGAGAAAAAGGCAGAAGGTACCACTCTCGAAGCTCCGGGAGGTTGAGGGAAACAGAAGATGGGGGCGGGCTCCCCGAAAAGATGGGGAAGCTAGAGAAAGAGTTGCAAAACAAAACAAAACAATGAGACAGAATCGGAAGGGGACAAAAGAGGGAAACGGACGTAACTGGGTCAGGCCTGAGAGCCCTGGGGGAGGGAACCGGCTCTGGGCTGGGCGCTGCCCCCAGAAACTTTAACTCCAAGGCGTCGTCTGTCTCCTCCTCCCCCAGGGCTGTGGAAGAGGAGGGCAGGGGGAAGCCAGGCAAAAGAGGAAGGAGCTTGTCGTTTTAAGGGGCTACCTACCTCCTGAGCCGGGTCCCCAATTTTCTGGGTTTTGTTCCTGGTTGAAAAGGAGAAGTTTTACGTCACCCATGAGCGTCTGCATTTCTGTGTGATTCAAATACTCCTTAATTAGGTGTTGTCTCTTTACAGGAAAAGACGCCTTTTATTTCATCGTACTTTGCCATTTTAATTTTCTCCCTTCCGCGTTTAATGACTAGGTAGGGAGATGTTAAACAGCTGCTGTAAAATCTTACAAACCCCGCTCCCTGGGAGCGTGGGGAAGGAACTTCCTGGTGCTCCCTCCTGTCCCAGAGGGGGGCCGCCGCGAGGGGACCCCTAGGTGCCAGCTTGGGGGCGGGGGCGGAGGGAGGGCGGGTGTGCCCTCTCCCTGCGCGGCCCTGCTGCCCCTCCCCCGCTCTACCGCACCCCACCCCCTCCTAGACCACACACGGCCGTCTCCTTTGGTTGCCCTTGGGGGTGGGCTGCAGGTGGCGGAGGTTTGAGTGGGGAGCTGAGAAACACACATCCGTCTCCTCCAAGGGGCCTGCTTGCCCCCCTCCTTGGTCACCCCCGTTCTAAGCGGGGCTGAGACTACTTCCCCAGAGCTAGAGAACTTGCCTTGGGAAGCTGGCAAATCAGGAGGGAAAACAACTGCGACAGAAAAGCAGAAGCGGCCAGGAAGATGTTTGGCCTCGGTCTGCTGGATACTGGCTTGCTTCTTGTGCTCTAGGTGTGAGGAAAATGACAGAAAGGAAAGGGAGCCATAGTTTTTCTACAGCTAAATATGTAAGGGGCGGCGGGCCCACACTCGCTATCTGGTTCTGGGCTGACCCTTCAGCAAAGGGTCAGTGTTTGTCTGCAAACTGCAGAAGCTTCCCAAGGGCTCTGGAACCCAGCTTGGCAGGGCAGCGGTTTCCGTCTACTGAGCTGTGTACGATGCTTAGACGCTCATTTTGCTGGCAAAAGAGCCTGTCATAAAATGTAATACTGACTATAAAACAAATCAGCGCTTTGAAACGACTGGCTTCAGATGTTTTCATAAATCCCTAATGGCTCTGGCACTGCCTGCTATTGATAATATTAATGTGTTAATAGTTCCTCTGAAGCAGCAGCACTGGGTAGGGCCGGACACACACACACACACACGTGTGCAAATACAGATGGGAATACCATGGAACTGGGAAACAATGCTTTGGCTCTCCCTTGAAATCCACCTGCACTTCATTGGCCTCAGAGAACCACATCCAAGTGAGAAATCGGATATTCTAAATTCTTGGCTGAAGCTCCCCCTTTAAAGTGTTTTACATCGGTTCACAAAAAAATATATAGGTACATGGGTACATATAAAAGCATGTGTGGGCACCCGTGCTCCTAGCAGCAGTATTCACAGTAACTGAAAGGTGGAAACACACCAAAGGTCCACTGACCAAAATGTTATATATAGCCATGCGCTGGAATATTACTCAGCCATAAAAAGGAATGGTGTTCTAATGCATGCTACAACATGGTTGAACCCTGAGGACATTACGCTCAGTGAAATAAGCCAGACACAGACAGACACTGTATGATTACTTATATGAGGTACCTAGAGTAGTCAAATTCATAGAGACAGAGTAAAACAGAGGTTAGCCGTGGCTGGAAGCGGGATGGGGAGTTAGTGTTTAATGGGTACAGGGTCTGTTCGGGAAGATGAAAAAGTTCTGGAAATGGATGGTGGTGACAGCCGCACAAAAATGTGAATGTACTTAATGCCACGAAACTGTATACTTAAAAGTGGTTCAGGGACTTCCCTGGCAGTCCAGTGGTTGAGACTCCTCACTTCCACTGCAGGGGGCATGGATTCGATCCCTGGTCGGGGAACTAAGATCCCGCAGCACGGCCACAAAAAATTACCAGAATTTTTTATGGTCTTTTTTTTGGCTGCGTGGCGTGTGGGATCTTAGTTCCCCCACCAGGGATCGAACCCGCACTGCCCGCAGTGGAAATGTGGAGTCTTAACACCTGGCACGCCAGGGAAGTCCTCAGAATTTTTTAAATAGAGAAAAGCATGTGAGTAATGGACATCAGAGTTCTCTACGACTCCCCCCCCCCACCTCCTACTCATGTCCCCTGCACAGGGCCCAGGGCAGCCTCCCCAGGGCCTCAGAGGGAGGTTGCCCCTGGCTCCCCCAGGACACGAGCTGGGCTTCCTTTGCTCTTAAAGAAACGGGAAGTTTTGTGTCTACAATTCTCCAGACAGGCATGCAGCCCAGGGAAACCTTCCCATTAAAGGAATGTAAGAACCAAGAAGGAGATTTTTCATGACATCATTTCTCTGCTCCTTCCTATCAGGCATTATTCAGATCGGAGGAATCTAAACCAACACTACAATCTCCTTGCCAGTGGCCAAGGACACAGTGCTTTCAAGGCACTTTTCTGCCTCTGGACCACCCCAGCCCTCTGATTTATGGGGTGACCAGAAAGGTCTAGAAAGTCGAAGTTAGGGGGAGAAGGTGGGGAGGGCTGGCACTGGCCAGACTGCAGGGTCTGCCTGCGCTTGCCTCTCTTGTCTTCTGGCGTTGCTCCCTCCTGAGAGGCACTTGCCTGGAATCGCTTCATGATTTTGCCCCTCATGGATACAAGCAGGGAACCACCCAGATACAAGCAGGGAACCACCCGTGCGGTTGGGTCTGAAAGCAGAAAGGAGTGCCCGTGCCTACCTAGAAGTTTCTCTCAGTAACACAGCAGACGCTCGACCTAGGTCACTGGTTTTCTAACGCTTGCACTTTGGGGTCAGTTTATTTAAGGAAAGCCAGAGTGGTCAAACCTTTGCCCTCGCCCCTAAAAGGAGACAAACGTTGGCATAATTCCTCCCATTCCAAGTCTCCCCTGGCCCTCCCTTAAATTTCCCTTATACGTCATTACCCCAGACCAGGCTGCTGAGAGCTCCTGGGTCCATCACACAGGCTTTGGTCAGCTTTGTGTCTGCAGTCTGTCATGCCCGGCCTGCTTCTCCCTGCAGGTCCAGAAGAGGAAACCTGCAGTTGGTGAGGGAGAAGCCTGGTCAGAACCCTCCACGGAGACAGGACAGAAATGTGAGCAGATGCCTGTTCGTTTTCAGGCTGATGGGCCCAGTGGCAAGGACCCCAGACAAGTAAGGGGAGTGGGCTAGAAGGGTCCCACACCTCCTGACGGGGAAGCCCCACTGGAAGGAGGTGGGGAGCAGAGCACAGGGCTCCCACTGTGGAGGGAGGGCCTTGGGCAGGGCAGGGTGCCGGGGACATGCGGCCCAGCAAAGGCAGAAGCAGAACAGAGTCTGAGATGGCAGCCAGCTAATGGGTTCAAAGCTGTTAGAACTCAGAGCAGGGAGATACCGAACCTGCTTATCTGTAAGAAAATTTTGCAGCCAACATCTAGATTTTCTAAATCAGCCGTTTCACGAAACTCCCTGCCAGTTCATAAAATGCTCGCCTGACTTGCCTGTTTTCTCCCTATGATGCTATTTTATTAAACGTTGTTGAAGCTGTGGGAGGGGGCGGGTCGCCGCGAGGTTGAGGGGGAGAATCGGAGAGAGAAGTCAGGGGTGAATTCCATTTTACTGTTATTTTAAAGGGAGTCTCTCAGTTCTGCTTCCTTCAAGGCTGCCCTAAATTTGGCTAGGTCCAGGATGGCTAGGCCTCCCCGATCATTTGCAAAGTTGGATTTAAATATGCTGTAACTGTGTGTGTGTGTGTGTACAGTCTTGGCCGATCAAACATACATGTGACACGCATAGGTATTCGTTATGTCAAAGCAGAAGCATGTACAACAGACTCTAAGGCGTACTGGTGTTTACAGTGTTTGGAGAGAGATTTGAGGAAATTGTGTTTCGCTTTGTGCAGACATACTTGCTTTTGCTGGTAATTCTTCTGGAAGCCTGACCATTTTAACTACTTCAGCATGTATCACTTTGGGGGTGGGGAGAAGTATGCAAAGTTGCAAAGTGCTTTTATATTTTTAAAGGTGCTTCTCCCGGATGGTTGCCCTGCCAGTAGATGGTCCTTCTCTGGATCCACTTCCTGTTTTTCAGGCTGACCCAAGTTCTCAGACAATCCAGGGTAGGTCAGCAGCAGCTGGGGGGGTCTCAGTGGGGTCTCTGAAACTCAAGGCAATGTCATGGGTACAGGCTCACCCAACCGGAGGCCGCAGGATAGCCCACCTCAGGGTCCCAGGCAAACAAAGCTGCCACTTCCAGGAGGACAACTACAGCCAGGCCCTGGGCCACGCCTCAACCCTCCCTCCCCACTCCCACCCCAGGACAGATCCGGTCACCATGCTGCCACCCACTGATGCATCAAGCTCTCTCCCCGCCCACTAGAGTACGAACACTCCAAACACTGAATCAAGAAGGTAATCTTCACACATTCATAGCATCCAAATATCATCCTGAATCAAACAGGCCTGGCCACAAAAACCAGTGGAGAAATTCAAGACCCTCTCCTCAAAAGTTCACAGATACGAGGTCCACCTAGGAGACTAGCCTCAAGGACCCTCTGGGATCACTGTTTCTTCTGGAAGCCCACTCCTGGGGTGGGGGGGAGAGGGGGTCCCATGGGCCTGTTCCTAACCTCACAGCTGTGCACACTCGCCGGCTCCTGAGAACCGGAGCCGGATCATCAGTGACCCCTCGCCTCCTCCGCCCCCCATTTCCTGCGCTGGGATCTCGCGCAGAAGTTGAGCGTTTCCTGTGCCGGAGGGACTTCTCCAACTGGGAGCGGAAATCCCTGCGCTGGGGCAAGGACGCACCGTCCACGTTTCCAGCCCCGGGAGCCGAGACTCCTACGACCCACCGGGTTCTTGGCCGGCGCTGCGGCGTGTAGGGAAAGATGATTACACTCGAAAGGAATCACGACTCCTCGCGGGGCCATTACTCGCGTCGCTCCGCACGCGCAGGTTCTGACCTGGCTTTCAGCAACTCCCCCAGCTCGCTAACCACTCGCTCGTAATTTGTGGGCCGCGATGGAGCTGCGCCCGCGGCTGCAGTCCCCAAATGAAAGCACTTTTGCAGCCCGGACACCCATCGAGCTGCCTCCGCGCACGCCAGGCCGGCACCTCCTGTTCGCGCTCCCCTCTCTCCGCCCAGCTCCTGGCAGCTGAAATGGATGTGATTTCACGCACATCCTGCGTACGCACACACGCGCTTCCCCTCCGACGCCGCCGACACACGCGCACGAGCCTGGACGTTTTCTTTTTGTGCGCGCTTTGCGAGACATGCTTTCCTGCGCCGGGTTCGCTCTTTTTGCTCCTTCACTTCCTCTTCCTTCGCCACTTTCCTCCTGAGTCCCCTGGCCTGGCTCATTCCCCTTCAGCGCCGCTGCCCTCGTGGTGCCCCTCGCCCTCTCTGCCCGGAGGAGAGAGGGCCGCGGAGACGCGCCCTGCGCGCCGAGCGAGGGCCGTGCTGCGCGCGCGGCTGGGACCACAGGGCTGGCCTCTGGCCTGCGCCCTGTTTGTTTTCCCTTCGCTCCCTGAATGCTAGATTAAGACGTAAAGATTACCGGGGCCCGAATAATGCCGGGAGTCAACACTCGAGCAAACAAAAGTGCTTGCACAACTCCGCCAACCCCGCTGGGACCCGGGCCGCGGGCTTGGGGGAGAGAACGCGCTCCTCGCTGCTAATTACAAATAAATGATGATGTGCTCACTAAGTAATTGATTTAATGAAGTTCCTATGAAACTATTAAACCCGGGTGGAGGTCAGGCTGGAGGCGCCCCAGAGCGCCCATTGTGGGCTGTTTAACTCCACCAGGCTCCTCGGAAAGACATCGGGGCTAATAGGTGAAGTCACAGCTGCTCGCGCTGACTTCTTGGAGCGCCCGGCCGGCCGCGGGCACCCTCGCGCCCTCCTCCTGTCGCGCCCTCTTGCCCCGCCGCCCGCGCCCCGCGCCGGCCAGTCCGCCGCCCACCCCCCTCCTTACCCCACCCCCGCCACTTCGTGCAGGAACTTCAGCCAGTGTGCCACGCAGGGTGCTTGCGCGCTCTTGGCAAGGTGCCTGGAGCCCGGGCGTGTGCCCAGTGCACGGGCTGGGGCGGGGGCGCGCGGGGGGAGGTGAGTTGTGCGTGAGTGTGTCTGTGTGTGTGCGCGCGCGCGCGCGCGCTGGACAGTGTGTTCCGGGCCAAAACGCCATGTTTTTGCATCCCTTACCCTGACCGGGGGCCTGATCGTGCAAAGAAATAGTAGAGGCAGGGAGAAGGGGACCGAAGAAAGAGAGGCAAGAAAGATCACCCAGGTCAGCGGCTGAGCATGTGAGCCCCAGTCTTAGGTTTTGCAGACCTGCTGCGGGAGGGGGCGGGGGTCGTTCTGGCACAGCCCTCTCTTCTTCCCACCGCCCACTTCGGCCAGCGTCCAGACCCCGCCAGGCGGTTCCCCACCCTAGAGCGACACCTCCAGCTCCCAATGGGGCGGAGGGTGTAGGCATCAGGCCCGAGTCTCTAGGCAGACAGATTCGAGCTACCCACCCCCAACCCCTGTCTTAACAGAGCCCCGCCCGGCCGGAACTGCTTCTGCAGGATGGCTCTCGGTGGGAAATGTGACCTCTCCTTATCCAGGAGGCCCAGGGAGCCTTGAGGGGACACATCCCGAGAAGGAGAATCAGACATTCAAATGAATCTAGAGTTAAGGGTGCTAAACCCCTGTAGGGGCAGCAAGGGTCCAGATCAATCTGTCTCTCTCTCTCTTTCTCTCTCTCTGTCTCACACACACACACACACACACACACAGAGGAAACAGCATATGACTGCGTTTCTCCCCACCTCCAAGGGACCTTGTGATAAGAGAAGGCCCATGTCCATCTGGAACTCCACACCAGGAGACAGGGGCTCCCATGGGGGATTCTGGCTGCAGAAATCAATCAGCCAGCCTATTCTGCACCCTTCTATCCAGCCAAGTCTTGTCTCTCCTCATCAAGAATTGATAGTTAGCAGAGAGTTTCTTAAAGCATGCATTGCATTTATGCCACAGTTAGTTGGCAGTAAGCTTCATTCCTTTTTTTTTTTTTTTAATGTTAGGAATTTCCAGCTGCTGAAACCAACTTCCATTTGATTTTGAATCAAATGCTTGGAATTGGGGAGAAGGGGATCTTTTGGCGTGGTTGTTGGCACCCTTAAACAGAGCTCCACCCCTGTCTGGGTCTTCAGTCTCAGTGAAGGTCTCAACTTCCCACTCTTCGCTGGGAAACTGACAAAAATCTCTGAGTCTTGCCTGAGGTCTCAGTTTCACCGTCTGTAAAATTGGATGGGAGGTTCTTGGCTGAGGCCCTTTGGGCTTTATTTGTGATCTGTGAAGGGACATGAGGGGGTTGGAGGAAGCCAGGAAAGAAGCCGGTTTGCGCCAAGCCTTTGTCTTTCTTTGTAGAAGCTACTCCCTTTGTAAAATAACGCCCCGCCAGACTACCTAATAGATTTTTGCAGGGCTGGGGTTTAAATTGTCCCCACGCAGGAGCAGACGAGACAGAGTGGGTGTTCCAGCCCAGCGAGTCCCGCGTGGCCCTTGTTTGCTAAACAATACTATCCAAAATGTGCCCAAAGCAGTGCACGCCGGCGGGCTCTCCTCCCCGGCCCAGGGCAGATGTTCCCATTTTGTTCCCGCCTCCCCTCCCCTCACCCCAGCCCCTGGTATTTCTTTAACGCCTGCTGCTGCCTGCATCCTGCTGCCCTTAATGTAGGATGGGCCCTTCTCTTCAGCCTCCAAATGAGAAGTGACATATGCACTCGGCTCAGCCAACGCGTGGGCAGAGAGCGGGAACACAGGCCCATTGACCGAGCGTGGCCGAGGGGCCGGCGGGCTCGGCGGCATCCGAAGCTGCCTTAATTAATACCATCTTAACTAGTCCAGCAGCCACCGAAGACAAAGTTGAAGAAAGACTTTAAGGCTGAGTGCCCCTCGACAAGCTCTTTTTCCCCGTGTCATTCAATATTTAATGCGCCCGCTTCTAATGCTACTACTGGTGTTCCTTTCTCAGCAAGGACATTATTTTTTCACGGTGCCCATAGCCAGGGAAAGCCCTTTAGGCAAAGAAAATCAAAATGTTTGTTGTTTTGGATGACTTATAACTCTTGTTTAACACAAGCACTTTCAGGCAAGTATAACAGGCGCAGCCCCCAAAGCAAACAACACAGTTCTTGTGACAGAGTCGGACACAAAAAGCACATTGTCTTGCGGACTACCTCTTTTCTCTGGTGCTAGATGGGGGCCTGTCTCCGAGTGAACACCACGATGCCATTTCACTTTTGAACTATTGTTTTTGAGTTATGCCATGTGGTCAAAAGGAGCGAGAAGGGAGTTGTTTCCAGGCTCATAAGACAAACGAGTTGCCTTTTCATGGAAATCCCCCCGCGATCCTTGAAAACGGAGTTTAAATGTCACCTCCGCCTTTCTAATGGGCACAGGGCTGGAGGCGACCCTTCAAAGCGCCTGGGTGATAAACGACCCTTATTAAATATGGCCGGGTCTGCTGGGAACGTCCCGCGGCCGGCCAGCGCACGGAAGAGCGCCCCTCACTGGAGAGCCCTGGAGAGACCGGAGCCTCCCCTGCCTCCGAGAGAAGCCGGGCGGCCGAGGCCCCGGCCCAGGCTCGCGGGTCGGCGTGCGGGTGGGGAGCCCCGGTGAGGGGCGGGGGACCAGTTGTAAGACAACTTCTTATCTGCCGTCCCCAACACGCCCGTGCTCCCCCATCCCCGGAGACTCGGCGTGAAAGCTTGGTGCGATTCCCCCTGACTTCTTTTTGTCCGTTGCCTAGTGGCGTCTGCAAGTCTGAGCTGCAAAGTTACTGATTTGCAGGCTGCATGTTAAGGCAGCCCATGTAAGTAATTTCTCCGGGCACCCCAGCAAAGGAGAACAAATCGCTGACAAAGGCGAGCGCGTTCGATTCAGCGGCGTCGTTAAGGCAACCCCGAAGTATTCCTCCTATAATAAGTTCCACTTCAAAGGGTTTCTCATTCAGCGGTGACTGCTTCGCACTTTTATTAAGTCCGGGCTTTTTCACTCGGAGGAATCATCTGTTTGGTTATTTTTCATCGTGTTTATTTTTCACCATTCACACAGTACTTGTATTAAATAAACAAAGAACAATCGCTCTGCAAATAAAAGTACTTAGGTGGGGAGAGAAGGAAGAGGAACTGGGGCTGGGGCGCTCCTGCCCCTCTCCCCCCTCTTCTGACATCACTGACCCCCATCCCCACTCGCCTTTCTCTCCTCCTCTCGTCATTCTTTCTCCTTTCTCTCAAGCTGGGAGGTTCTGAGGGGGAATCTTAACAAAAAGTGGATGGAAGGACATACACATGTATTTCACGTAATACATACACTATTACATATATGTAATGTGATATGTAATATATATTTCTGATCAGGTGAAAATCGACTGAGCTAACTTGGCGTGAAAGGAAAGGTCACTGCAACTGTATCTTAATAGAGTGTCTCGAATCACTGCGGACCCTCTGCCAGAGACTCCCCTGGCCCTGCCCATTGCCATAGCAATGCCTACGCTCCGTGTGGATGTACCATAAAAGCAGTACTTTGAATTTCAAAGAACATGCCTTTGAACTTCTCCGTGCTGGATTAGGCGCTCGCGGTGTGTGTGAATGTGTGCTCCTGAGTGTTTGTGCGTGGGCGTAGGGGTGGGGATGACAGAGTATGAGTTGCTGTGAGTTTTTGTTCACGGGAGGGCAAGTGTGCTGGCAACCCCATGGCCGTCTCACCGTGGGCCTCCTTCTCCAACCCTACAGCCCTGGAAGGGTGGGTTTCCTGGACATGAGTCTATTTTGGTAGACTACGGGTGGGTGTTTGGGCCAGCGGGCAGTGTGATGTGACAGGCTGAAAGTATTACTATGTGTCTGGATTGTTTTGTTTCCCGTGTTCAGCTTTCCTTTCCTCTGACTTAAAGTGGTCACTTGAGAAATCAGATTGTCTCCGCAGCCCCCTCCCCAGTTGTACTTCCTAGCCAAACTGGAATAACAAATACTTCAGGTGAACATCTCTTGTCCCCTTTCACAGAGGTGGAGATAGGCAGATACACACGATAAATAATAGACAGACAGATACATAGGGAGATAGACAGATAGAGAGACAGACCACTGTGGTTTCCAAAAGCTTCCACAAAATACAATATATAAATGGCAAAATTGCAATGTCACAGATAATTGGGCCTTAGCTTTCAAGGAGTTTGGGCCTCCTCTTTTCCTGTCTCCAGGGCTATCCCTCTTGTGTGGCCATCTCCAACTCCTTAAAAGAATATAATTCCCACCCTCAAGTTCTTTCTCAATACTTTAGATTTTAGGAGCATTAGTTTTACCAAAGAACATCCTGAATGGGGGAAAATATACATAAACTACAAATAATCATGTGTTTGAAGATCCTCCTAGCCTGGAAAACAAAGGTAGATGATTTAAACAGTGTTTGCAAGGGCCCCAAGGGCCACATTTTGCCTAGGAAGATGAAGTCTTTGATGATAGCCAACTTAGTGTCAATAAGTGGCTTTCTTTGAGACATATTCAGATGGGAACGTCTTGCTTGCCAATTGCCATAGAAATCTTAACACACCATGAAGATTGTCCAAGCGCCAAGCCTTCCGTTCTGGACTAAATTACTTTGAAGTGGGGCAGGACGAGCAGTGGTCAATTTTAACTCTATAGACTCTGGACAGAGAAGGCTGGGAGTGGGAGATTGTGCATTTTAAAGCAGAAAATAAGAAGGGGAAACTTGTTTTATACACGCTATACAAGGTTCTGCTCATTGTCAGATATCTTTTATCTTTTATATTTCCCATGAATGATTCATGTCTTGGTGGCTTTGTGTCACCCTTCTTTTCACGAGAATCTTCATTAGAGAGCTCTAAGTCTTCCCATCGATTGGGGCCTCCGTTTACGAGTGTTTTTCTCCTTCGTGTGCTGGTTATTGTCACCTGGCTTCAGACAACCCTTTGCAACCCGTTTCACCTTTACTACATTTAACAAACCTGACTTTAAAAAACCGCTATAACCCTTTGGAGAACTGTTTTTTGACATCACTACCAGTTGTTTTTAACTACTTGCCTTTTATCAGCTTTGTATCAGCCAACCTAAAAACAAGCAAGTGTTCAGCCTTGTTTATGTGGATAGCCAATGGCATTACTTTAAGCCACTTGGGCATTTTGTTGCCATGAAGCTCATTTCTCCATAACACCTGCCCCAAAACGCTAAGTTACTTATCTCCACTCAACTTCCAAATAAACCACAGTAAAATTGGGTTCTGATCCTATCACCTGATACACGAGGTGTTTGATGCCCACTACACAACTTCACTCAGGATGTGTTTAACTCCATACCCATCTTAGCTCTTGATTCTGCTTTCATCTTCTTTGTGTCTGGAAACGTCTCACTGTCCCTTTCTCTATCTTTTCCTCGTTCTTTTTTACCCGTTTTCTTTAGAGGCTGGGCAGCAAAGAAATAGTAAAATTTGCTTTTCAGCTCTCCACTGATTAGGATCACTAAGGACATTCCTAATCTTAACAAATGAATGCTACCATTCTGTGCAACCTGCAGGGCTTAGTCTTCATAAATATACTGTACTTTCTAGATTAGATTGTAAATTAGACCAAGCTGTTAAAGTATTTCACTGCTTGGGGAGGGTGAAGAAATAAAGAGATCAAGGGAAGAGAACCTTCTGATTACTACATGAGCAACCCGTTCTGTCTGGAAGAGAATGGCAGAGATGTGCCATCACGTAAAACATAAGCAATACATATGAAGAATACCTTTATTAAATTTTTTACTTCATAATTATTCTTGCTTTCTATTGGAGGTACACATTTTATGTTTTTATTTTAGGTGTATCAGGAACCAATAAATCTGTGGCAGAGGGTTAACCAATGCATGGCAAAATACATAAAATACATATTCCTTTGTTTCATAATAAATAAACCTGTAGCATAATAAAGAATAGTGCAAACTACCACTGAAAAAGTTGTATAAATAAAACAAATTATAAATCAGGAATATTTTGTTCGAATAAGTTTACGATACATAAATTATCCCCCCAAAGTTCATACCTCATCTTATTTTGTCTATTTGAAAGAGCTTTGAAAGTGAATATGAAAATCAAATAAACTTTAAAAATGTAGAATTATTTTATATTCAAGTTTTATGGTCTTTTTCTTTATAAAGGAGGGTCTGCATGTTTCATATTCACCGTAACAATCTGAAGACAACATTGAAAGGCTTTCAAAGTGACAGCACCATGCATTGTACTAGCAATAGAATATACCTATAAACTATATATAATCTCATCAACACAATGCAGAAGAGACATGCAGGAAGAGTCCTGGTTTTCACATTACGTTGTTCATTCAAGTAAGCTTAAAAATATATTTTCCCATTTTCTTTCTTTTTTTTAAAATAAATCGTAGATCATAAATGACAATCTTTCACCAAAATGTATAATATAATTCTTTGGTGTGCTCTGAACTCTTCCAGGAAAAAAACAGGATGGTGTCTGAAAATAAATTAATTCAACTGTACAAAGAGTGTTCACATACAAGTTATTAACAACAAGAGTACATCAACCACTCACAGCACACAAAACAAATTTCTACAAACCCTGGGAAGGGGGTGTCTTCAGGGTCTCTGAGGATAAATTAGTGCTCTTTAGTATATCTGTATCATGTTTATGATGGACTACGTTTTGCACACGAGATGTGTTGTACCAACCGAAAATAAACTAAGAGTTACTGTCCTAGGTCCTTGACCTTTTTTGTCCTAGCTTGACAGCTCTGGCAAAGGTCACACATTCATCAGTGTTTGGTGGTAACTATAAACCTTTAAAAATTTTTAATATGTATAGCAACTCCCTCTCCTCTTTTCATGTAAATCATACATTGTCATTTGCAAGTGGGACAGAGTTCCGAGTGCTCAGGTGGAAGAAAATGCATTAAAATGCAACTTCCAGCACTGAAAAGTAAAGATTTTTTAAAAGGTCGATACAACAGTATAAAAGAGGGATTGCCCTGTTTGTAAAACAACAGCCTTCCCCCCAAAATAGGCATGTTGCCAACATCACACCTCCTTACACTTGCCTGTTAATTTTGGCATCCCAAAGAACTTATGATCTAAAACATAATCTCTTTATTACATAAGAAGTTTGGACAGAGTAAAGAGGCAGGCTCTGAGATTCCAGATGAAAAAAAAAAAAGAGGAAAAAGAAAGCACTTGAATTTCTTCTATTTTATAAAATATCACAGTTTCACAGTTGTCTACCGCAGCAGCTTTTTCTTCTCTCCACTGTTGCTGGAACAATCACGGTAGCACAATATATGGAGATACACTAGGTTGCTGCATCTTTTTTTAAAAAAAAACCATACAAGCAGGGTACTGAAGAAGTAATCCTGTATAAAAATACTGTGTTAAGGTGAGATCAGGAATAAAAGAGTGGAAGTTAAAAATTACAAGTATTAGAACTTAAAGGGCTTTTACAAATATTTTTGGACACAGGTACAGTCCAAGATCTGTTGGCAATGCAGCACGTGTGTGGTTTACAATCAAGAGGCCTTTGCAGAATTAGGGCCCAAGCAGGAGGCAGAGAGGCTCCAGAGAAGCCCACGATGGTGTCAAAGGCGTTCGTGAGGCACTCCAGGAAATGCAAAGGGCCTTGGTGCTGTGTTGAGTTCTGACTTAATGCTCTTTCTCTCACCCTTGTAAAAACTATATATATGGCATTGGCAGTGTGTGTCTTGATTCACTAATCTCTCCATTCATTTTCCATGTGGTACAACCTGCTCTCAGTCCTGTGCCCCTGCAACACACAAGTCCAGCTTGGTTGGGTTTTTTTGTTTGTTTGTTTTCTAAGGGGAAAAAAAAAACCCAAATATCTTAATTAAATTAATTAAATGTACAAACACCATAGGGTTTCATACTGAATAAATAGGGCTAATTAGACCCGGTGGCAAGTCTGAGTCACGAGTTTGTCTCAGCCTCGGCATTGTCTCAGGTTAGGATACGGTCCAAGGGCTCCCACTTATTATTGTACTTATTATTATTATTACTAATAAAATCTAATGTATGGTCCGCACGCCTTCAGAGTTCCGGTACATCTCCTCGTCGTCAGACTCAGAAGTGGTTCCACTGCTGGAAGGGGTGTGGAGGTGACTGGGGACCCCACTGGGCTGGCAAACGTACCACTCATTGAGGTTGGTCACCTGAGGGGACAGAGTGCTCGAGCGACTCCTGGTTGGGTCCAGCACAGGGGACAAGGGGGCACCCACTGGAGTCCCCACCGATGAGTAGCCCAGGGCTCCTGGAGAGGGTGGTGGGGACTTGCAGTGAATCTTCATGTGCTTCCTCAGCGAGCTCGGGTGGGTGTAGGATTTGTCACAGCCTCGGATCTTGCAGTAGTAGGGCTTGTCGCTGGTGTGGACGTGGGAATGTTTTTTTCGGTCACTGCTGTTGGCAAACTTCCTGTCACAGCCATCAAATTCACATTTGAAAGGCTTTTCCCCTGCAATAAAACATAGGAAAGGTTAACAAGTGCTTTTCAGAGACCTCTCACTTGAGAGAGAAATCTTAGAGCAGACATGAGGATGCATCTTCCCATCCTCCTGAAGACCAACTCCCAGTCTAACTCCTAATTCCCATGTTCCAGGATGCAACAGGGAAGGGATACTGCGGGGATGGGCCTGGTGTCCCCTGGCCTGGAGGCTCTCCTTGGACCTGGGCTTGCGAGAGGCTGGATGTCAACCCCGAAGTACCATAGGGGTCGAAGTGAGAATGGCTAGAGCATGGTCCAGGCTCTAACACTGAAATCCAGCTAGGACCCAGATTCCCACATCCTTGTTCCCGTCAGGGTCTATACACACAAAAATTCAAGCCGATCCCCTGTCAAGATAAATGCTGATAAAATACTTCCAAAGCCACAGCTTGGGTGAAGACCGTAAGAAAAAGAGAAAAAAGATAAACACATATTCTCAATTAAAAGTAAACTGGGGGTGATGCAGTAAAATTATAATAATGGCATTTTGTTTCAGAGTGTTCCCCAGGATTTCACTGATGGGAAAGGAAAGGAAATACACCAAAATCCTGTTCTCTCCAGAAATAAAGACATCTGTGAAAAACATGATCCCACCACTAGATTTTTTTTATAAGCCTAGCTGGGCAGAGAATAGGCTGTTGCCCTCTTCGTTCTACCAGCTTTCCTCACAACTTGCTGGGCAGTTGAGACCCTAGAGGAACAGAACCTTAACAAACGTTAATAAAGACTACAAGCTTCAGCCAGAACCTGGCATCCCCTGATGGCATAAGCAGACTTCTTATTCTAACATTGTTTAACAACCAAAAAAGATCGACTGTTTACCAGAGTCTCTGGGCCCATTGCCCCTTTAAGCTGCCCTACCCACCCCAGGAGCACAGGGCCTTTCAACACAAGGCCCCAGGTCCAGGTAGTGGAAATGCTCAGTAAGACGAGCAGATATGCAGCCACACTACACCTTGGTATTAAAAAGCAGAAACAGGAAGACAGCAGGTAACTATGAATTTTCCCCCTCCCCTTAGTAGCCATGAACTTGATGTATTTGAGTCCATAACTGAACATGTTATCTCATACATATTGTGGTATAATAAATATATTCCTTATATTTAAATGATTTAAAAAATAGAGTTGAATTTCTCTACATTTCAGCAGCTACTCTGGTGATACACAAGATATGGTCTTTTCCTTGGTTTTTGACAATTTATTTTTTAAAAAGCCACACAACTATTAAGACAGCTTAGTGTACATAAGTTTCTGTGGTGAACTTTCCTGTACAAATATTTCAGTGTAATTTTCTCTTTTTTAATTTCATCATTGCTAATTGCTTCAATGCCAAAGTACGTTAGCACATCTGAAAGTATTCAGATGCCTGGAATATAACATATACTACCTGGAAATATTGCTTAAAAGCAAAATTAAATATTATCATTTAATATTTATAATATATTTATATTATTTAATATACCTCCTGCCTTGGGCCATGAAGAGAGGGAAAAACACAACATAATGTAATGATAATCGTAACCTTTAAAAATTCTCTGTAGAGGGGCTGCAACAAAAACAGTTAACCGAGTTTTATCAAAACACTGGTTATTTGTCCCGATTTCTACATTCCACTTTAAGTTGGATAATACTAATTTAATATAGCATTCTTCCAAAAAAAATTATAATCAGCTTTTCTTCAACATGGAGGTTTAAGTAATTTTATTCACCCTATGCAAATGTGCAATGTTGCTTTTTAGAATTCTCATGTTTCTGCGCAAGCCAAGTATCTTGGATTGTGCAGAATAAACGACTTGGACATTGCTGGCTCCACCACTGCACATGTTGAAAGAGAAACATTAAGAATCAGACCCAGGGGCTTCCCGGGTGGCACAGTGGTTGGGAGTCCGCCTGCCGATGCAGGGCACACAGGTTCGTGCCCCGGTCCGGGAAGATCCCACATGCCGCGGAGCGGCTGGGCCTGTGAGCCACATGCCCTCCCGCCCCCACCACGGAGCGGCTGGTTTTTGACAATTTATGCCGCGGAGCGGCTGGGCCTGGGCGTCCGGAGCCTGTGCTCGGCAACAGGAGAGGCCACAACAGTGAGAGGCCCCGCGTACCGTGGGGGGGAGAATCAGACCCAGAAAAGGCAGATACGGAGTGGAAAGAAAGGTAGAAAAGCAGGGATAAAGGAGAGATGGAAGAAGAAAGTAGAAAAAAGGGAAAGGGTGATAGAATTGCCTATTTTATTCAGGGGGGCCTACGTACGGGGAGGGGGGCAGTTAGCAAATTCTCCCTGCCTAGAAAGGGTGAGAGACCCTAATGTTTACATTTCAGATTCTGACAGAGGGGTCACGTCAGAATTTAACTACTTACAGAGTTTTAGAGAGTGAGGGAAGCTACGTGTGAGAACTCGAGTCCAGCCCAGAGGAAGGTTATAAATGGAATTGGGGACACGTGGGTCAGGAAATGGGCCTTCAGGAGTGGCCGGGGATTATTCCCTTTGATCAAGCCGTTCCGGGATCCCGGGTAACCCCCAAAAAGGGAGAGCCTTGTGATGGGGCAGGGAGCCCGGCCTGGCCTTTCTCTGGACACAGTGCTCAGTGGCTTAGCAGCCCAGGGACGGCCCAAAACACCCGGCGCGGGTTTGAGCATCAACGCGAGGGCGCTCCCATCCCTGCCCGAGGGACCCGGCGAGGCCCACGCAGCCGCCGCGAGCCAGGCGAGAATGCAACCTTGCGCACAAGGAACCCGAAAACAAAACGGCCCCGGGTTCCCTCGGCGCCCGGGTCTCCGCCCCCGGCAGCACGCGCGCACGCCCCCTTGGGGCCCGCCCTCGAGGGGGGCGGGAGGCTGCCTGTCCCCGGGGGCCGGAGAGCCGACACCCGGTCAGCTGCCGCGCAATTTCCAGTTCCTTGCCTGACCCGGGCGGAAACGGCCCTCAGCTCCGGGCAGCACCCTGCCCGCCAAGGGATGATCTACTCCCCTCCGAGGCCTGGAAAGGCGGGAAGGGCCCGAGGTCGCGGTCTCCGCTTTAAGGGGCTCCCTTTGGGGGCGGCTTCACTTCCCGCGCCCCGCGCGCCCCGCTCACAGCCCCAGGCCCCGTCCCGTCGGCAAGTGCTGGGCACGGGGGCCAGCAGCTGCCTTAGCGGGCCAGGGAGTTTTTACGAGAGCCTTGCGGGACGCTTCCTTTTGGCAAAATCATTAAGTCGACTGATCCCGATTAGAGAAGAAAGGGGCTGGCAAACGGAACTCGGGGGAAAACGCGCTCTCAGCCGGTCAGCGAGCCAGTCCGCAGGAGGCCTGTCAGGTACCGGCGACAGAAGCAAGGCCCGGGGCTCCAGCCTCGGGCCCCTGGACCCGGCTTCTCACGCAGATCCCCCTCACCCCTCCGCCAGTGGCCTCGGCCCCGGCCGCTGGCCAGGCGTTGCGGCCCACGCCCGGCGCTGCCTCCTCCTCGTCGCCGCGCCGATAAATCAGCCAAGTAATTACTGAATGTAAACTCTACTTAAGTGTCCTCCGAGGGGTAATATTGTCTGTCCCTATAAATCCCGACTGCGCTCGCGCTCATCAGCGCTTCTGCCCAGCGCGCTCGTCTGTTCCAAGGGCCACACGGCCCACGGGCGACATCCCACGCCCCAGGCCGCGGCCGTGGCACCCCCTACGGCAGGGCTCGGGGTGGGGGCGGGAGGGCTCCCCAGAGTGCCGGGGTCTCCTTCCAAATACCACGGGGGGGGGGGTAGGCCCCAACGACCGCTGGAGACTCTGCAGCTCGCCCTGTCCTCCTCCAAGGAGAACCTTCCTTTAAATGGACAGAACCCAATTTCTCCAGCACCCTCTAGGGCATGTGTGATAAACTGTGTGACGGCGCGTGTGCGTATAGGTGTAGATGAAGGTGTGTAAATTAGTGTGATCGTGTCATCAGGGCACAAGGACGTTCCAGAAATGAGGGAGGGGTGTATGAGGGAATATGGGTGTGTGAAGTTGTTCGTGTGATGTGTGTGTGCACATGAAGGTGTACTGTGGGGTGTGTAACGGTGGGCGGGTGTGTGTGCGTGTGTGTAGGGGGAAGGTCCCCGGAAGCCCGAGGGCGCATTACTTTCGCATTTTGCACCCCTCCCCGGAGGGACAGGGCCCCCTCTCCCCTCCAGGAGGGGCCACACCGAGCTGGGCCTCGCGGCCCCAATACCGCAGCAAATCCCACGCGCCCCTCGCACGCCCGCTCTTTGGAGCACGGCGACCGCGCGGGGCCTGACATCCGATGGGGAGGGAAGAGCCGCCGGGGCGGCTCCGGCCCTCCTTCCCCATCGCCCTCCCCAAGTTCCCGGGGCCGGGCGGAAGGGGGCTGCCGACCGTCCTGGGCGCCTTCCTGCTCCGGCGGCGGCTGCTTCTGCTCCGGGGCGGCGGCGGCGGCGGCTGGAGCGCGTTGCCGGTCCCGGCGGAGGGGCTGCGGGAGCGCTGGAGACTCCACCGTGTGGGAACCCAGCGCGGGGCCTGTGTGTGCTATCGAATTACTTATTCATAGAAAAAAAGGGGGGAGAGAAAAAAAAGAAGTCACATGTCCGGGTTATACGTATGCGAAGAGAAGCAGCAGAAGGAGGGAAAAATTAAGGCGAGCAGGAGGAGGAGGAAGAGAAGCAGCGGCAGAAGCGGCGGCGGCGCGGGAGGCGGCGGCGGCGGCGCGGCCGGGGACAGACACCCACCTGTATGAGTGCGCTTGTGGATCTTGAGGTTCTCGGAGCGCGCGAAGACCTTGCCGCAGCCCGGGAAGGGGCAGGGAAAGGGCTTCTCGCCGGTGTGCACGCGGATGTGGTTGATGAGCTTGTATTTGGCCTTGAAGGGCTTGCCCTCGCGCGGACAGTCCTCCCAGAAGCAGACGTGGCTGCTTTGCTCGGGGCCGCCCACGTGCTCCACCGTGACGTGGTTCACCAGCTCGTGCATGGTGCCGAAAGTTTTGGAGCAGGGCTTGGCGCCGCCGGCCGGGGGCGGGGGCGGCGGTGGCCCGGCCAGCTCCTCGGGGTCGATCCACTTGCAGATGAGCTCCTGCTTGATTGGCTGCCGCATGTAGCGCAGGAAGGCCCCGGCCGCCCCTGGGAGGTGGGGGTG
>NW_020171825.1:1146771-1147020 GCF_003031525.2 Neophocaena asiaeorientalis asiaeorientalis | reverse complement strand
GGCCGTGGCGGAAAGGTCCCTCCGGAGGACGAAGTCCCTGCTGTGGCCTTTGCCGCTGCTGCCGCCGCCGCCACTGTTGGTGGTGGTGTAGCCCGAGAGGCCAAGAGGAGGGGGAGGGGGTGAAAGGGAGGGAGGAAGAGGAGGGGCTGGGGGCGGGGGCGCGGGCGCGGAGGACTGCACGCTACCGCTGCCCCCGCCGCCAGGGTAGGTGCAGGCGCCCGGGTGCGAGACCGAGGCTGCAGCGCGGGC
>NW_020171825.1:1134371-1146753 GCF_003031525.2 Neophocaena asiaeorientalis asiaeorientalis | reverse complement strand
GTGCCGGGAGCGCCTGGGAGGGAGGGCTGAGGCCGAACGCGCTCGCCTGGGCCATGTGCTCGGGTCCGAGCGGAGTGATGGCCACGCCGGGGTCAGCGCCCAGGTCCCGAGGGCGGAGGTGCGCGGCTGCGGCGCGGAGTTGGGAGTGGGCGGCCGCGCTGGCCAGCGCCGGGAAGCCTGTCATATTCTGAAGTGGCCTGGCCTGAGCTGTTGCCAAATCCGCTAATCTCAGCGCTGGCGGGTTCCTCTTGCTCAAAGGGGTCTCCATCAGAACTACACAGTCAGACTCATAGGCCCTCACTGGGGGGACTTTTTTCCCTCTGCCCGCCTTCAAAAACATGTATATGTTAGGCGCTCTTTAACTTCTTTGTCCTAGCCTCCGAACTCTGCTTATTCCCGTTCCCACTCTGTCCTCCAGCGACTGGCAGAGCAAACACCACATTTGAGCTGAGCAGTGGGACCGAGATTTTGGAAATAGCAAGGGTGGGATTGGAGGGAGCCGCGTGATTGGCAGCGGCCGCGGCTGACCGATTGGCTCCCTTTCAGGCTCAGCGGGCATCCGCCCCTCTGCTCCTGGCCGCCTTCGCTTTCGCTTCGCGCCCCTTCCTCTCCCTGAGCCCTGCGTCCCCGCCTCCCCAGGGATTCCCAAGTTGCACTTGCAGAAAGTTTGCTCCGGGCCTGCGCGCGCAGCGTCCCGCGTTCCCATGACGCGCCTTGCGGGGAACGTGCGCCGGCACGCGGCCGAAGGGCGCCTGGAGGCTCTGAGCTGGGGACCCCCCGGGGAGCAAAAGGCGGGGGGAGCCCCCAAATTCAAAAGCCTTCGCTCACTGCATGCAGCGTCCCTTCCTTTGGAAGAGCTCCGGGCTGCTGACGGGGGGAGGAGGGTGAACAGATGTATGACCGTCATCCTACTCGTAGAGGTGATACTAGAAACTTCTTATTTGGGAAGGACACTCAATCTGCCGAGCGCTCACAGAGGGCGCACAGACAGTAGATGGAATGAGGAAGGATATTAAAATCCTATTGGTTGCAAAACACCAGGTGAAGTAAAAAAAAATCTTTCCGCAAAGGAACCGTTTTACCTCGACTTTTTAGCTCATGGGATCCTTTTCAACATGGTTCAAAGGAGTTGGCTCGAAGTGTAATCTCACTGCTCATCGGTTCTAGATCTGCCACTTCCAATTAGATCTACCGGGGGGCAAAAAACATCGGGCAGCGATTCTAACTTTTGCTTTTCGGAGATAACAGCGGCAGGGCAGGCCAAACAGCATCTCTCCAGAGGGAAGCGGCTAAATAAACGATATCCTTTAAGCAGAAGTTCTCCTTCCGGTCCAGAACGCACTCCACATGGGTGCCTCAGTTTCTTTGAAAGGACCACAAGTTAGAATTGATCCAATAAAATAATCATTTTATTGGATCAGTATCTTTGCGGTTTATATGCTGATAGAATGACCTTTTATCGTGTTATTTTCTAATAAGCTCATCTAGCAGGAGAGATGTTTTACTTGAAAACCATAAAAACTGACTCTAAAAAAAAAGTGAGCCCTTTCAAGCGAGTTGCTATCAAATCTTTTTAAAAAGTGAAATAGGTCCTTGCATCACTTTGGGGGGGGGACGGAGAAATGTGACATCCCTCACACTTTAGGGTCCTTACTGCCCCAGAGTGTCACTTCAGCTTTAACAAGAAAACACCTTAAAATTTTGCCATGTTCCATGATGCTCAAAAATTAAGCTCAGGGTTTTTAATGTTTATTTTCCTGCCCTAAATAAAATTATTTGAAAAAAAAGAGGATAATGACTAAAAAGTGTTTTTTTTTTTTCTTTTGGGATACAGTCAAACATGTTACCAGCTTAATTTGTTTACTGTCCAAGTTTTTTTTTATTTTTAAAGACTACATAAAGCCATCATCTGCGAGATCGTCCTGAGAAGTGGTAAGAATTATTTTCAAAAGAGCTGATTCGGTAGCCCATTTACATTGATGCTAACAATGTTTAACAGGGAATTTCCCTGTGAGCCTTGGGAATGTCATTTCTCTTATAAAACTGACAAGCAAACAAAGAAAATAGTACAATCAAATTTCAAATGGGCATTTTCTTTAAGTTTCATGAAGCTCAAATACGGGGAAATAAGAGAGGCATGAGTGCAAATACAACAAAAAGTTTCTAATGAACAGCAGTGACAAAATCCACATCTGTATTTGGAGAGGAAGAGTCCTTCCACAATTTTCAAAGACTTAAAAGTCTCCAGCCACCTAGGCAAGGTGGAGGGAGGACAGTGTCATTTCTATGAATGCTTTATGGAGAAAGCATCATATGTGGAATTGTCACCACTGTCTTCATTTCCTCTCAGAACATTTCAAATATTTCCTTTATTTGAATTTTTTAGCAATACCCGTCAATACTTCCATAATGGCAGCTTTGCGTTCAATCCTGCAGGTTATAAGTTCAAAACAAAACAAAACAGAAAGAATGAATAAAGAAAGAAGAAAACAAACCCAACTTAGCCTTTAATATAGACTGTTGAGCATTTTTATTGTGCAACAAAATGGGTACCTCCACCTCCTTCAAAAATAGCTTTTCCTCAAAATTATAACTGCTTTGTTTTATTGAATTGCTGAAATTTAATGGTTTAATGGGTGAAGGCATGAAGGAAAGGCTGTAAAAATGTGAATAATGGTGCAGCAGAGCCGTGCGGAATCTGGAACCCGCCTCCTTGTACAACTCTTGTTAAACACAGCGTGATATGTATCTGTCATCTATTTAATATGTCTTAATTCAAATATAGCTCCCTGATCAATTTCTTTTTATGGAAGCTTTAAAACAGAAAGACTTTTAAAGGAAATGTTAGAGATTTGAGTAGCGATTAGAAAGAGAGATATTTACAAAGTGTGTTTAATGAATATTTGCAAATTTATGACCAAACTCAGACCCTAAAAAGATAATTGACTCAGGTAATCGACTTGAGATGCTAATTCTTCAAAGAAAGAACTGGGAGCAAAATTTCAATCAACACCGATAAGGCGCCAATAAACCGCCTGCCAATTAAACCTGAGAATAGGCCTAGCTAGATGGTCATCAGGAAGGCTCGCAGTGGATTTCCGGGATTGCCTTTCTTTATAAAAGAGCTTTTTATTTTGTAGACGCGCTTTTTGTTATTGTGATGACCCGCCTGACCCCAGGTGCGCTGGTTCTTTTTCAAGCCATTTGGGAGCCAAATTAAAACCCCTTAACATCCCGAGTTTCTAAGGACCCAATAACTGTGTCACACTTCCTAAGTAAATACCAACAGTTTCCAGGACGTTGAAGAAAATAATAAACAGTAATGTGGGTTTTGGTTTTTTTTTTTTTTTTTAAGCAGGGGGCTGTAGAAGTCGTTATGCCAGTTCTGTGGATTTAGCCCCGTATTTCCGCGGTGGTGCTGGTCGTCAGGGTGGATCCTCAAAACCCATGCCCTTGTCTGCACTTCTGCAGCGGAGGTGCTTATGTGGGGCAGCAACGTGACAATCCGTGGAAACGCCCTTTGTGGGGTCGACAGGTGCTCCTGGGGGAACATCGATTTCTAGCCTTCTCTGCTGCACACCGAACCCCATCCGGCCCCCGGCCCCAAACAAAGGCGGGAAGAGGGTGGGGAGGGGCAGTAAACGCCGAGCCGGCCCGAACCCGGCGGCCACGCCGCGCTCCGCTGCCAGGAGGCGGCAGAGCCCGGTCTCTGGGGATGCCCGGGCGGGTGCTCACGGCTTCCCGCTGCGCCGAGGGGGGTCTGCGGCTCCCCGGTGCCCTCCGTTCGTCCCTGACCATAGCCAAGTTTCCTTGCGATGGGTGTGGGCAATTAATAAACTCTAAGGGAAGTGAATTGGACATTTCCTGGCTTTTGAGCCTTTGTTTGATTGTTTCGGCAGGCGAGGGGAGGGGGTACGCTGGCGACAGTGAGGTGGACAAGAAAGGAGCTGGGGGACCCACCGAGTTGCCTTTTATTGCCTTTGCAATTGCTTTACGGCTCGCGCGTCCCGCGTGGTTTCCGCAAGGGCGGCCTCCTTGCAGAGGGTGCCCGGCGGGTTTGGAGAGCCTTGTGCCATCTGGGCTGCTCCAGAGGCAGGTTCAAGGGCGGAGAGGGTGCCCCGAGTCATTTGAGGGCTCAGAGGACTTTTGTAGCCCAGCCCGAGGGCTCCAGTGGGTGCTCAACTGGGAGGAGGAGGGTTATCAGCTGACAATGAAAGAGGGAGTGGGGAGTCCTCTCTAAAGCCGGGGCGAGGTGAGCAAAGGGGCCCACAAAAACTGCATTTTAGTTGAGCTTTGACAAGGCCGGAAGTGATGAGGACTTTGGGTTCAAGGGCTTTTTCCCAAATCAAGCTCGCCAGGTGGCGACTAGGCAATGAGGTACCCGGCCACCTGCCCGGCTTGCACTCGGCAGGGACCAGATCCCCACCATCTAGCCCTCAACGCTGGTGACCTGACCTCGTGGGACCTGCGACCCAGCCCTGGGGCCTTGCGTGCCAAGAAGCAACGCGCAATTCTCAGCTGTCTGAGAGCTTCTCGGAGGGTTGCCCCTGTTTCCCGCCCTTCTGAGCCCGAGCTGAATCCTCAGACTCCACGGCTATGTGTGAGGCTAAGAGTAACCAAAAATGTGCTTCTTGATAAAGTTTTTGATCCCTGTCCCATGAACATGGACTTAATGAGGATTAAAAACAAAGCCAAACATAAAACCCCAGAAGCTTGGGTTATGTGACCATAATTGAAACGTTGGGGTTTGTTTGTTCGTTTCTTTTGGACACTCAAGAATTGGACTCATCCCATTTCCACCTGACCTTAGTGCTTAAAAGCCCTTGAAAAATTACGGCTCTCTTCACTTCCCCACTACGAAAATATAAGTTGAGTAAAATTGACCTGTCATTAAATATTATCATTTGGTTATCAATCATTTTTACCCTCAGGGATGGGGTTTGTTGGAGAATGGCCTCTGACGCACGTTCGACAATTAAGATTGGTAATTTCTTGGGAAATGTCTAACTGTTGTCTTTTTTAAAATGCTTAGAAGGTCCACACAGGAAGCAGAAACCCCCCTACGTGTTCACAGTTCGTATAACCGCCCAATATTTCTTTATGTTGGCTCCAAGATGTGCTTCTCCTCCCCTTCATGCTTTATCCTTTAGAATGTTTTTGGATGGGGGATAAAGGAGGAGGAGAGGTTGTGCTTTTATTTTTAATCTCAAAATTTGTGGGTAGTTTCTCCCCATTCTATACTCCTTCCAATATCTATACTTCAATATTTGAAGAAGCTGTTGAGATAAATCAAATAGTGACACGTTGACGGATTTACTTGTGTAAGCAATATGGTTGACATATGGCATTGTTATTTATGAATGACAGCATAAATTGTATTACAAAGTCTATTGCAATAATACTGCAGTTTATTGGAAAGCTGCTCGCCTGTCACCGGTATTCAGCCTCCCTGGATGTAGTTTTCCTGGGAGCCCAAAGGGTAACGGCCCTCAAAATAATTAAACACATTGATGTAAGCTAATGTCTTCTGTTTTGGGGGTTGTTTTTGTTTTTGCTTTGTTTTACAGCAGTAGAAACTCTCCCATCAGGAAAGGAGACAAAGTAAGAACAATTAGTCCTCTTACTTTTGCAAAAGCACAACCAACCACTGTCGCCTAGAAATGTTGGCTTCTATTTTTTTCTGAGTCCCTAATGACAAATACACAAACATTTGCATCCCTAACACTAAACTGCTGGTGAGCATTTATTTTATATAGACACTTTTTATAGGCCCAGTTACAGAACAGTAAATTTTAACTGTAGAAAGAAGTTCTTTTAGTAGACTAGAGAGGGCCTTATCCTATGATTCTCCCCACCTCCACTAAATCTCCCCCTTCTTAAAAATGGTATTTAAAAGTTACAACATTAGCTGAGATTTTCACGATTTCCCTTTCTTTTACATTACAGATTTCCCCTTCTTTTACATTACACTTCTTTAAACCTCGGACAAAGATCTTTTGTTCTAGGTGAGTTTTATGGGGGAGGGGGGTCCCCCACCACACATGTGGTCCTTCATGGGTCAGGGGTTGCCCAGCCCAGGAGTGGCTGAGAGGCTGAATCAAAGGTGACCTGCAACTTAATATCCTGTTGATGATCTTGTTGAATTTATGAGTCTGTGATACAGAGGATAGTGCTGAAATCCTGTGAAATCCTTTTTTTTTTTTTTGTCCAGTGTATATAGACAGCTGTTTCCACATTTTTTCCCCTCCCATCTCTTCCCCCATTTCCATCCCTTTCCTTAAGAGGAAAATTAAAAGTTTGAGTGGTATGGTCACCGAGTGTTTCTGCTTTCCAATTCAAAGATCGCTTTTGTTTGCTTGTTTGTTTTTGGTTTCTCCTGGCCAACGAGATACACCTGTGTGTGTGTATGTTGTGTGTGCATTTGCATTGTTTTTATGTATATGTACACAAAATACTCATCATAGTCAACTCTTTACAGAGGCCCACAAACCGCAACAAGGTGTTCAGTGAATGAGTGCCCGGGTATTTGATGGGATTTTCTGTTTTTTTGAAGACAACCAGAATTCTCTATTACACTGTCATTGTCTCCACTTGCCGGGAAAGGGACGCCAGCCCTGGCACCCAGGGGCCCGCCATACAGGGCCATCCACATGCAGCAAAGCCTGGAGTCTCGCTGGCCTAGCCCGGCGCAGGCTCTGTGAGATCTCCAAAGAACAATTTTGGAAAACTTACAAAGAGGGTACATGTTTGCCCGATGGGGACAGTTGTGGGTCCCGAGAGTCTGACCCGGACACGGCGGGCCGTTCTAGAAACCTGTTGAAAAACTGAATTCACTCACAGGGTGCGGAACTCAGCTTCGCCGCTTTTTTTCCTTCGGCCAAGAAGCGCAAATGTACTTTTGAGGCAATGACTCTGAAAGCCTTTGCAGGTTTTCTCTCTCTCTCTCTCTCTCTTGCTTTCTTTCTCTCTCTCCCCTTTCCTTCCTTTTAAAAAAACAGAACAAAACAAAACTGTGTCTTGAGGCAAAGGGGTTTTGCAGTTTGTAGAGAAATAAAGCGCTTCTAAGAGGGGACGGCGACGTGACTTTGAACTTGGCTCAGCTCCTCCGTGTCGTGCAGAGGGAGGAGAACTGGAGCCCGGAAAGAATAGCCAGGAGGGCCCAGCCCGCAGGGTCTCCGGCGGGAATTAGCTTTCCGCCCCACCACCCGGCCGCGCGGCCCCCGGACCCTGGGCCAGCGAGCGCCCAGCGGCGCCGGCCCGAAATGGGCGCTGCAAAGAGGAATGGAAGCGAAAGGAGAGAATGGGGCGGAGAGGAGAGGGGCAGAGGCGCGCAGCGGGGGCGAGAAAGTGCGGAGGGAGGAGGACTTGAAGAAGTCTGATGGCTTGGGAGAAGGAAGGGAAGTGAGGTTTGGAGATGTGCAGGATCGCTATTCTCACGACCAGTCTCTAAGAGAATATTTTCTTTTGGAAACACTTTTGGAGTAAGCTTTTCCAATTCCCCCGCCGTACATATTGATGAATAAAATAAGCAAGTGTGAAAGGCTGTGCACCGGGCAATTTTATAGATTCACTGTAGCAGGGCAGCCTTCCTGCCTGGAGTCCGTCTCCGTCTCCGTCTCTGTCTCTCTCTCAGGTCCCTCTCCGCTTAGGAGGGCAGTTTGGCATTTGCCTCCCCCTCCCCCCGACATAGAGAGAGGTGTGTGGAGAAGAGGAACATTTCCTCCCTTCAGAGAAGTCGAGAATCCCCAGCTTTCAGGCAAACTCCCTGGCTTTCAGACAAAATACCCCGGCCTCCTTCCTTCTCTCCCACCCCCCTCCAGGCAGGGAAGGGGGACAGCGGGAGGGCACAGGGCCACTTATGCGAGGGGCTGCGGCCGGTCCAACCTTCAGAGAGAGACCCGCTCCGGCCGGGAGAGGCTGCCTGTGCCGGCGCGGGAGAGCCCAGTTCAGCCAGCGATCGCCGGCTAGAGTTGTCTTCCCGCGTTTTTGTTGATTGCATTTCAACATGAAATTTTGAAATGCGTGTGGATTATTTTCTCTTACTTGAATTTTATTTCAGCTCCCAGAGATTTGTTTAAAGGAAAAAATAAAAAAGCAGTTCCCCACGCTAGCTAGGCGAAGGCGCTGGCCTCAGGCCTTCCATTCACACCTCCGCAGCCTCCGGGCCCGCCGGTCCCTCTCCGGTTACCTCCGGGGCGCCAGCTTTCAGCGGCAGGACAGGAAATGTCCGCAGCGGCCAACCGGGGGCCTGGAGGATGACCGGAGCCCCGGGGCCGCGAGGCAGGCCCCGCGCAGCACGGGGAGCAGCCTCGGGCCCGCCACCGCCTCGAGGGGGTGATCCCCGCTCCTGGAGAAGGCTTGATAAATGTCTTCTAGAAGGTTTAAGCCCTACCGGTCTGGAGATTTCTTCTCTGGAGGCTCTGAGCCCGACCCTCGGCCAAACTGCAGCCTGAGCCTTGTCTGGCCGCGCGCCTAGGGCGTCCCCACACCTCCCACCCTACCGTGGCAGAAGCCCGGGCTTCTGGGCATCCACCCCGAGGGTGACACCATCTTTAAACCACTTCCAAACAACCACCTCCCTCGCGGGGGCCGCTGCCCAGTGTTTACAGCCGTAATCAGAGGAGGACGCGAGCGGCGGGGGGAGCGGAGCGCGCTGAGCCCCGGCTGGGGGCCGCGGCCGGGGAGGGGGCGGCGTCTGGGTGAGTGTCCGGAGGGTGGGAGGAAGGGGCACGCCTGGCTTTCTCTAGGCCCTCCATCCCGCACCTGTGTTTTCAACACCACAGAACAAGTTGACAAAGTGTGTGTTGGGGGGATGGGCGCGGACAAGGAGCGTGCCAACCGGGCAGGAGACCGGCCCCCGGGCCGCTCCCCGCGGCGCCCTCCAGGGGCGGTGGAAGGGGGAGGCCCGGGTCTGCAGCGTCCCGGCACGCAGAACCTCCCGCCCCGCGGCCTGGTTGCTAGCCAGGTTCTCGAGCAACCAGGGGTGCCCGCTTTAGGTGCCCGCCAGGAGCGGTTCGGGTCCCCGGGGAATCAGTGGTCTCTACCGAAGGGCGCGAGAGCAGGGTGGCGTCCCTTTCGGGCCCAGCCAAGGGCGCTGTGACCCCGCGGCCCAGCCCCGCGCGATGCGGGCCGCCCGGCTCCGGGGAGCGCCGCGGCCGGCCGGATGAGGAGCCGCAGCGCCAGGAGCGCGGGAGAAGAGCGGGAGGCTGGCAGACCCGGCGGGTGCCACCAACAGCAGCAGTCGGGGAGGCGGTTTTTTTTTGCAGGGCCCCGGCGCCTACCCCGGCTCCGCCGCGGCCGCCGCCGCCGCCGCCGCGCTCGGGCCCCATGCCGCGCATGTCGGCTCCTATTCTGGGCCGCCCTTCAACTCCACCCGGGACTTCCTGTTCCGCAGCCGCGGCTTCGGCGAGTCGGCGCCGGGCGGCGGGCAGCATGGGCTGTTCGGGCCGGGAGCTGGTGGCCTGCACCACGCACACTCGGACGCACAGGGCCACCTCCTCTTTCCTGGCCTCCCGGAGCAGCACGGGCCGCACGGCTCGCAGAATGTGCTCAACGGGCAGATGCGCCTCGGGCTGCCCGGCGAGGTGTTCGGGCGCTCGGATCAGTACCGCCAGGTGGCCAGCCCGCGGACCGACCCCTACTCGGCGGCGCAGCTCCACAACCAATACGGCCCCATGAATATGAACATGGGTATGAACATGGCAGCGGCCGCCGCCCACCATCATCACCACCACCACCACCCTGGTGCCTTTTTCCGCTACATGCGGCAGCAGTGCATCAAGCAGGAGCTCATCTGCAAGTGGATCGACCCGGAGCAGCTGAGCAACCCCAAGAAGAGCTGCAACAAAACTTTCAGCACCATGCACGAGCTGGTGACCCACGTCTCCGTGGAGCACGTCGGCGGCCCGGAGCAGAGCAACCACGTCTGCTTCTGGGAAGAGTGTCCGCGCGAGGGCAAGCCCTTCAAGGCCAAATACAAACTGGTCAACCACATCCGCGTACACACCGGCGAGAAGCCCTTCCCCTGCCCCTTCCCGGGCTGCGGCAAGGTCTTCGCGCGCTCCGAGAACCTCAAGATCCACAAAAGAACCCACACAGGTAACCGCGGGTCGGGACAGGGACGGGGCGCAGAGGGGAAGAGAGGCCGTGGTTGGTTGGCTGGGAGAAACGCGCTGACCGCCAGCCCCTGCCCTGGGATGGGAGATGTTTTTGTGTGTGCGAGAGAGCCAGCAGCTTGCTTTTGTTGGAGAATGAAAGAATATTATTGGGTTGGGTTTTTCCATGTGCGGAAATTGAGTTTTAAATGATCACGGTAACATCAAAGGTATGCTTTGGGTGATGGCAGTTGCTTGGTCTGCTCAGCCCCGGTTAATAATTTCCGTACTAAATAGAACGCACAAAATAAAACTGCTCTCCAACTTGGTGCCCGGGAATCGAGCCTAGAGAGGATTCTGCCAGCTTGTCTGAATGTGCTTTTCTGCTCCGGGTGTGTGCGTTTGAGTGGCTTGTGTGTTTTCCCACCACTTTTACTCGGGGTCCAAACGTCCTTACCCGGACTGTTTCCCATTAAAAATGAGTCTGGTGTGAGCCGAAGCTGTAAAGCGTTTCTCGTTTTTAAAGCCCATCTCGAGGTGGGTCGCGGGGCTTTACGGTGGGTTCTCAGCAGTTTGTGAAATTCTCTAATGGGCACCAGAGGGTTTGCGATTCCAAACTTGGACCGACAACCGGGTCAGCAAGAGCCCGGGGCAGCGAGGCCCCGCGGGGCAATCGCATAAGAGAGAGCCGAGAAAGAACGCGCCTCTCGCCTCATAATTATTCATCTATGACCAGGTCCCAGCCGAAATCGTGCCAGACGATTTCCTAAAAGAAAGCCAAATGTTTTAGCAACTTCCCCCGTCAATATTTACTCCGAAGTGGGGATGCGCCAGCGGCCTATTGTTCTCTTCCGGGAAGGGAGGGAGCCGAGGTGCGAGACAAGCTTTTAACAAGGTTTAAAATTTGAGAAATCTATTTGCATGAAATGCTCGCTTTCGAGTCCTGCGTCTGAGCGGATGTCTTTAAAAAACAATTTAGGTGCTAATGGAATTTAACGTTAAATGGTCCCCTTTCCAAGTGGAACAATGTTTGAGTTCTCACACCTCTAAATGACTCCAAGCATTTGGAATTCTGGCAACAGGATGCAGGGACCGCCAGAAAATTAAACAGGGAGATTCTGAAAGCCTTTGCTGATCCCCCCACACCCACTGCCCAGCCTGTGCCTCTCTGCAATCGCCAGGTACTGCCTTACCTCTGATATTTATCTCTTTTCCAACTTCTCTTTGAAAAGACTGGAAGTGAGCCTAGGATTATCAATTTGCAGAATTTTGGACGAAAAATACTGGCTCAGTCACTATCCACAGCACAGTCCCCAAACAACACACAACAACTCCAAACGTAATTGCCTACTGGCCCCAGAGAGAAGCCGACCGCAGCCCAGCAGCCTGTGTGATTCTGATAATGCCCCAAATATTTTGTCATAATAACAGCTTCTCCAGGGTGAGACCAACTCGTTAGAAGCTGCGAATCCAAGAAGCACTATAGAAAGGCAGGCAGGAGTGGGGTGCTACCCCACATTCGTCATAAATTTGAGGAAATGCGGGTCAGCCTGGAAGAAAAGTAAAATACGAAATTAATGAGCACGACTGTCAGGTGGCAAGGCAGTTAGTTTCGTCTTGGTTCTGCCACAGAAGGGATCCGCCTTGTTTAAGGAAGCCAGGCCCTTATCGCCCCTCTTTCCTCCTCCCGGAGGCCTGGCCCCCTCCGGGGTGGGTGCGGGTCCCGGGGGGCTCTGGGCGTCGGCAGCAAGCGCCCATGTTCGTGTCCACAGGGGAGAAGCCTTTCCAGTGTGAGTTCGAGGGCTGCGACCGGCGCTTCGCCAACAGCAGCGACAGGAAGAAGCATATGCACGTCCACACCTCCGATAAGCCCTATCTGTGCAAGATGTGCGACAAGTCCTACACGCACCCCAGCTCGCTGCGGAAACACATGAAGGTACCACCGGGGAGGCCGGGAGGAGGGCGATGTGGCCGGCCCGGGAAGGCGAGGGTTCCCTGGGGCCGCGGGGGGGCATTTCTGGGGGTGCTCCTCCCGGGGGCCCGGCCCCACAGCAGCTGCACTCACACCCAGTCCCCTTTGGTCTCCCCTCCCGGCTTTTGTCTTGAAGGTCCATGAGTCCTCCCCGCAGGGCTCCGAGTCCTCCCCTGCCGCCAGCTCCGGCTACGAGTCGTCCACGCCCCCGGGGCTGGTGTCCCCCAGCGCCGAGCCCCAGAGCAGCTCCAACCTCTCCCCGGCAGCGGCGGCGGCGGCGGCGGCGGCAGCGGCGGCGGCGGCGGCGGGGTCCGCG
>NW_020171825.1:1082705-1134079 GCF_003031525.2 Neophocaena asiaeorientalis asiaeorientalis | reverse complement strand
TTCCCAAGTCTCTGAAGCTAAAAATATAAAATAAGAAATAAAAAACCCATAAAAAAAATTGAACCAAACCCCCTATGCCTTCCCCCATGCGCGCTTTCCTTCCCGCCCCTTTCCCAGGCTTCTGACAAACTGTACATAGCGGACTCCTCCTTCCTTCTCCGACGTGGTTTTAATGGCTTCTTGGTGTATAGAAGTTTGTCCATTTGTAATTCTCTGGATTGCGTTCCTCCTGCCTTTCTTCCCTTCCCTTCCCCAAGTGATGGGCTTTTTCTTTTCTCTTTTTAGTTTCCCCGGTTTCTTTTTAAGTAATGTGGAAGAAAATGGTTTATTTTGTATTGTGGTATTGAATATTGTGTTCCTTTTTATGAGGCAACTTGATTGTAAACTTCATGCAACTATAGACTGGAAAAAACAAGCCGTGCCAAAGTCTCCCTTCTGTTTCTTCAACATGCTGATCCACAGCACTCACACATCACCACCACCAACGCTTGTGAATGTATTTTTCTGTTAGCTGGGTTTACATGTGATGTTTTAGTGCGTTTGCAAGTTCAATTTGTTAGTTCCTGTATGAAAGATTTTGGTGGGGGGGGGGAATAAACGTCGTGCCGTTAGTTTTTTCCGTAATAACACCCTTCCTTCTGTAAATACCCGTTACCATATTTATCCATTTGTAATTAAATTATGGTATTAACTTGCTACAGAGGAAACAATATTTATAAAGAATGTTTCTTAACTATAAATATGTACAATTGTGGGCATAAACTGTTTCAGATTTTTTATTTGAAGGTTTTAAGTGGTTTGATCATTTCTTGTGATATGTTTTGAGAGTAATGCATACAGAAATATAATAAAATGTGTTGAAACTGCATGAACATACTATTTTTTTCTAGCAAACTTATTCAAAGAAATGGGGGGGAGGCAGCTGAGGGCTGACATGGGTCTGGATCAGCTGCCTGATTGAATGGGAGGCACCACCTCGCATTCTGGGGAGGAAGGTGTATGCCAGAAACTGGGCCAAACTACCCCTTTGGCAGAAAGTCTCAAAATTATTTTCTCTGTCCTTTGTGCGGTAGCTGAGAGTGAATTAAATTTTTGGAAATCCCCTGTAAGGAATGGCGGCAGGAACCTTCAGGGTTTCTAATGGCTCCATTATCTGAGGGAATGCCTTTCTTTCAGCTATTTGGACTGGATTTAAGAGCACTAAACATTTCCTTATTCTTTGTTTTCCCTCTTCCCTGCCCCCTTTCCTTTCCCTCCCTCTGAAAAGCTGAGGTACAGTTATTTTTAATTGCACTGTTTAAAACTGAGCTGAGTACTTTGTTTTTGAACTTGGCTCAATGATTATAGTTTAAGGGCCCCTTTCTACTAAAAGTTTTTTTCTTGAAATTTTAAACAGAGAGCTTGCTCAAGAAATCCTGCTTATCTGCCCAGCCGCTGCTCACCAATAAGCACGATGTTCAAGGGAGGAAGGTGACAAATAGACTACGTTTTGATTTAGGAAAGCAACAAACCATCGGCCCCAAATGAAAAGAGAACCTCTTCAAGAATTCAGTGAAATCAAATAGAATAAGCTACAAAGACGAAAATGGCCAGGTGGAAGTGAGTGAGGCAAAGGACGGACCACCAGCTTTCTCTCTAAGGTCTGCAGCCTCACTCCCCTACCCTGCAAGAGTTTCACAGAGTTTTCAAACAAGATGCTCTAAGGAAGAAGGGAAAAATAATTTTAATAATCAAAGGGTAGGAATGAGGGTATTTGTTTTTAAAGCCCTGAGCCATCAAGACATTTCCAGAACTTCCTGAGTACCAGTGTTGCTCAGAGAGGCCCTGGCAGTCCCGGAGTCACCCCCCAGCGGTGAAAAGGTTTGGACGTCAGTGGCGACACCGCCATAGGACTGCCTAGCGGCGCGCAGGGCTCTCCTGGCGGAGGCCGATGGCGCGGCTGGCTGCAGCGGCCGGCGCTTCTCTCCTTCCCCTCTGGCCCTGGACTGAGCCGCAGGGACCAGCAGGGTAGGCTGGAGGGCTGCTTGGGGAGAAGGGCAACCCTGACCTCCCGGAGGCCACGCTACCCATTCAATGGGGAGGGAAAGACTGTAGCTTGGGGGCTGTGTGTGTGTCGCAGAGGGTGACAGTCGCCGCAGGGCCAGCCCTCCCCAACGGTCCAGCGAAATGCCTAAGCGCCAGCTCCTGAAGCAATCAATCCCTTATTAAAATCAAATTTATAATCCCTAATAATATTAAGGAAAATTATTCAAATAAGTGGCATATGTTACTTGATCCTTGGGAGATTTCATTGAACACATTATAAGCTGTGAGGAAAACGTGTACAGTTTTCCAACGTCCCCTGCCCCCGGGGGAGAGGGCGCAGGAATCTGATTAAATGTTTGTCATAACCTGTGCAAGAATGAGATGGTCTATTCTAAATGTTTTAAACTTTTTTTTTTTTTTTTGGTGGAAATTATTGGCTTTGAGACAACCTCCCGAGCCCAAGGAGAAGATCAGAAAGGGGGGGGGGTGATTTTAGTATCAACTCAAGGCCTGGGGACTTTTCTTCTCATTTGGGGGAAGAAGGAAGACTGCAAGAAGAGGACGCTGTCACAGCCTTGCGTCGGCTGGATCGCTTTCCAGATCTGAACGTCGGAGAGCTGCCGGGGGCCTTTTAGGTCCGGGGGCGCTGATCCTGGTTGTGAGCAGGAAATAAAACTGGGAAGGGGCCTGGCGTGAGGAGGACGACAGCCCGGGAGCGGCCTCTTAAGTCCACCCTAGGGTGTGAGGGGGCGGGTGGGAGCAGCTTTGCAGCGAAATCTCTCCCCGTTCTGCAGCCCTTGCGTCCCGCCGCTTTGTCCAAACAAGTCACAGGCCTGACCTTGTGGCCCGGTCTCCGCCTTTCACTTCGGCCCTACGCGTTCCCGGAGACAGGATGGGGGAGAGGGAGATGGCGAAGGTGTGAAAGCATCAGAGATGTCAGGACGCCTCAACTTAGACGCGCGCGCGGGGGGCAGGCGGCCCAAGGTCCCGCGCGGCCTCGAGGTACCTGGGCCTGGAAGTGGGCGGTGCAAGCGTCTCCCCTCCCCCGCCTATAGGGACCCGAATCTAACCTGCCCCTGCCTTGGCCCCAGAACCACCAAACTGAGGCCAGTTTCCGCCTCCCTCAGGGGATCCAGAGCTGCGCTGTGGTTCGCCGCCCGCAGGGAGGCCGACTGCCGGGCCGGGGGACTGTTCCTGCAGGTCAACGCTGTCAACTTGAACTTCAGAACTCGCAAGCTCGCTCCCTTTCCGCTCCGCTCTATCCACCACCGAGTAACTCCCTGAACGCGAGAATCGCTTTATCTGGAGGCAGCTGGAGCCCCCTCGGGAGGCCCATCATTATTATTATTATTAATTATCGTGATCCTCACTGCATTATTAATGACCACAATGATAACTGGCATCGGTATCAGTATCTCCCGGTTCAGTGATGTCCCCTGAAGCCCCAGGCGGGCGGGGGAGAAGGTCACTCCGGGAGCAGAGGCTCGGTTCTGCTCTGGGCGCGAGCAAAGGAGGCTGCTAGGGCAGAGGCCCATCGGGACGCACAGAAAGGAAACTGGTCACAGGCCCAGCACTCCCCGTCCCACGCTGTCCCAGCCCCTTTCCTTTCTGCTGGCACCTTCTCTCTTCCTCCTCCTCCCCACCCCCCAGTCTCTTTGTCTCTTTTTCAGACGGATGTTTTCAGTCTCGAGTGGTGTATTTTCCGCACAAAACTCTGAGATCAAGGGCAGATCATAGGCTGGACCGGAGGTTCAGGTTTCCCTGTGCTCCCCACTGTTCTTTTGCAACCTGGGGTTGGCTAGGAAGGCCTGGGCTTTCCAGGTTACCGGTTGCCCACCCAGGTCGGCAGGAGTGGGGTGGGCAGGGGATTCTGGTAGGTTCCTGGTGAGCGCACAGGTGGCATGGCGGGACTCGAGGGGACCCACCGAGTACTCACTAGGGACTCGGGTCCTACCTTCCCCCACATCATGTCACCGAAATAACCCAAAGGGAGCGCTAGGCCTGCGACCAAGAGCTAAGAAATAAAAGCCTCAATAACATCCCACCAAGACTTGGCTGAACTACTGGATGCGTTTTCACTTAAACGGACACGGAAAGCGACCCTCGGGATCCAAAGTAGGCGTTCAATAAAGAAAGACTTGTGGATTGATTGATTACAGTCTGATATCGCTCTTGTTCCACAGAAACTTGCAGCGCCTCGGCCCACTGCTACCCCCAGTAGAACGCAATGAATGGGTTCTATTTTTAACTGGCAGCTCAGAACAGGGCCTGAGAAATGTCGCCCTCTTCTCTACCCCCAACCCCACCGCGGGCCTCCAACAGATTGCTGCTAGGTTTTTATTTTAGGGAAGAATCTAGATCCTTCCAGACCGAATCGGGTGATCTGGCATAAACCCTCAGGCCCGACCAGCTGGGCGCCTGAGAACGAAAAGGCAGCGCTGGCAATCTGAACGGGGTGTTACCAATGAGAGCTCCTGTAAACCATAACCAGGGCAGCCCGAGGATTCGAGTTCACGGTCAAGGCTGTGGGGCGACTGGGGCCGCAGCGTCCACGCCCCGCCCCGCCCCTGCGCGGCCACAACCCAGATCTCGGGCGGGGTACGTGGGGCTCGGGTCCTCCCACTCCCGCCCCGCCCCCCCCCCGGGCCCTGTCGGGGAAAGGTCCGTGCTGGGGCTCCCTCTTCGCCCTCCCAAGTTTCCCTTTTGTTCCCAGGGGCCGACGAGCTTTTGAAGAGGTGACACTTCGCTTCGTCTCCAGCCCTGCGTCCCGTCCTCGCCCCGCATCTGGCATCTCTCCTGCCCCTTATTCAGGATGAGGTTCAGCGCAGCCGCCAGGCGGGAGCTGGGGGCGCCTCTTCCCTCGCGTGCGTGCACACACAGACCGAGTCACACACACATGCACTCACGCATGCTCACCTCCTCCGGCATCCCCCAGCCACGGGCTCTCGTGGGTGGGGTGGACCTGAGCCGCACAGATTTGGGGCAGGTGGCCACCAGCGTGAAACGAAGTTGGGTGGGAGCTACCCACAGTCGGGGGTCCCTCAGGCCCACTTCCCTGGGAACGTGATGGGCCAGACCATCCGGCCTGCCCGCACACCCTCTGACCCCCGGGTGTGGATGGGTGGAGGTCGCGCCGCATCTCTCAGTTAAACCAGGAGGAGCTGACTGTCCCCCGACACGCACACACCGCACCTCTCCAACCCCTGCCTCAGCCTTTTCCTTGCCTAACCTCCGAAGCCAGTTTTATTTTCTGTCCCTGAGGCCAAGCCGGTGGTCCTGCGGAACGGAACGGAGCGCAGCGCCCCTAGAGAAGGTGGGGGTTAGAAATAATAATAATAATTTCAAAGATAGCAGTTGTAGTTAAGGCTCTGACACTGGGTGGCTTCTCAGACGTCTGCGGAAGCCTGGGGAGGCTCCAGACCACGTTGGGCTGGGAAGGGCATGGGGCTCTCTTTGAGGGGGGCATGAAGGTGGCTCTTATATGTTGCCTCCCCCTAACAAAATCTGGGGTCTGGAACCAGGCCGAGCCAGCAACGGCCTGGCCAGAAGCCGCGCTGGGACTCTTGCTGCAGACGCGACTCATCCTTTTTCTTTTCTTACTCCTGGCGCACTGGGCCCACGGTGGTTGGTGCGGCCGCGTGCGGTTTCTCGAAACTCTTTGGAGTCAGTTGGGTCTGTTTGCCCACTCCCCCCAACCCTCCACCGCCCCGGGCCTGTTCCCCCTCCCTCTCCCCGCTGGCAGATGAATGGTGGCTTTAATGAGCATGGGCGCGGGCGTTGGCCGGGCGGTTCTGAAGATGCTCTGACCTGTAGGGAGGGCGCGAAAGGTCGGGCGCACGCGGGGCTCGGCTTGGGCTCCTCCCAGGCCCACGCTGCTTCGATATTGATCCTGGGAGAAAGATAAACAGAAAAGCTGGACATAAGGTCATGAATACTAATGAGCCGGGGTAGGAGTTTTAATTGCTATGGACTTCCTTTTTTCCAGTTAATCTTTATTGCAGACTTCGGAGTCAGTATTTTCGAGCTTCGTTTTGTTTCCTTCTCTCTCCGCCCTCCTCCTTATATTTTCATTTGAAATGCCCAGGCGAAAGAGACCCGTGTCATCTTGACTTTCTCCCTCTCGCAGGGCCGGTGTGCACGCTAGAGCTCACAGCTCACGTTCCCAGTGTGGCGCTTCTCTGCTCACTAATTCTGGAAATGTAGGGGAGACTCTAAAATAGTTTCAGTGTGGTTTTGGTGAGTCTGCTTCTTGACTTCCTCACCCTCATTGTTTTAAAGACTTCGTCTGTCCTTGGCCTTTAAACTTCCTCTTGACAATTGCATCTTTTCTCCAGGCACTGAGCTCCTTTTTACTCCAAACGGGTGCATTCCATCCCAAAGTTTCCCGTTTCTCAAGTCTCCAGAATTTGACACTGGCTTTCCCAACCACAGTGCCTAAGTGTTTCAATTTGCAGTGAATTCCTAGGCAAGTGAATTGACCAGATTACATAAAAGTGATATTTTCTTTGCTACCTATAAGCAACAGTGAAATCTGAGACAGGAACCTAAGGTAATTTCCAGAAAGATTTCTGCCTCCATTCTTGATATGTATTTGATAACTTAGTAATACTATTTTTCTGAAAATAAAGCCGTTCTTGAATTGAGTTTTCTCTTGAAGCTGTATAAATTGACTGGAAATCCCATAAAGCAGCTTCGGCTGTGTGATCAGGAGAGGAGAAAAAGTGCAACCATTTCTGTAACAGACTATGTAAAAATGTGTTGAAACCCAAGGCAAAAAGAAAAAATATCAGCTCTACTAGAATAATTTCCAGTATCGTTCTGATTCTTAAAGTTTTGGACAAAATAAACCCATATTTCACATCATTGCCAATAGGTCCCAGCATTGAAGTCTCCTGAGGATTCTGTTTCACTTACACTCTTCAGTCCAAACTTGTTTTTCTTCACACAATGATTTATTATGTAGGTAATTTTAGGGGATACAGTTTACAGCTTGAATTATTAGACTGAACACCTCTGGCTGACACCATGATGCCTTTTTTTTCTGCCTGCAGCTGTGAGTCGCAACCCCATTTTCATACCCAACCGCTGCACATTCCTTCACAATGTATATTTCCTTCTTGCAGAGATCAAACATGCTTTGGTCAAAGTGTTTATTTTAAAATACAGGAAAATTAAAACTAAACACAGCACTACTGAAAAATCCCCAAATGTATCATATTTTCCTCCTCCTGTGCCCCCCCCCCCCCACACAAAAAAAGTAACAAATTGCCCCACGTTCTGGAATAAAATTTCAAATCGAAGGAGAACACGTAGGCACACGCAGACACAATTTTCATTTTACTATTGAAACACATAAGGAAACCTCCCACTTCTCTTGATATTTGGACTCCTGTTTGGATGTCTTTAGTTTTTCACTGTAAAATGTCACATGCAAAAACAATGAGGACAACATATTCTTAAGATGCTGACATTTATTTTATTCACCAACCTATACTCCTCATTTCTCTTTCAGTTTTCCATCTTGTTATTTTTCTTTTAATTGTATCTCCCAGAATATATCTTCAGGGGGAGAAGAATATTTTGAAGTATTTGCCAAAAGGAAGCAAAAAAAAAAAAAGTAGCTCAGAAACAGGTTAACATTTCCCCAGCATCTCAGTAGGTCTTTGGTATGTGCGTGTGTTTCCTTTCTCCCTTCAAATTAAGGTGAAACATTACAAGGTAGAATCGCTCTTTGTCAGCACCTAAATTGTGTAAAGTCGATTTCAACTTCGGATCTGGGAGGACAAGTTGTCCTTCTGCAGCCCACTATCTACTGCTTTTTTTTTTTTTTTTTGAGCTTCTCTCAATAACCATCTGAAAGGGATCTAGACCTCAGCCACCTCTGCTCCTAGGCAGTTTACTCAGCTTCTCAAGCCTCACAGTTCTTTAGCGGGGCAGAGACTGTTAGGCTGTTTTTAATCAAGTTTGGAAGCTGAATCTTTTCCCTCTGACGACTGTGCCCAGGGGTGGATCCGGCTGAATGTCTGGCGCTGCAGGCAGCGGGCTCGGCCACCCGTTTTTCAGACACAACACCAGAGAATGGCATTAAAATAATTCCGTGTGGCAGAAATGTTTTTAAAATATTAACCTCTCTTACTTCCCATACTTCTGAGCTAAAGGGCAAGAGAAACTAAAAGGAAATCTGAAATGATATTCATTTACCTACCTAAGGCAGACCGAGAAACTGAAAAGAGAAGATCCTTTGAAACTTATACTTTACAGAATCTTTCAAATTAGATGCTGCTTAGGATAAATGGCAGTAAAGATTTTTTAAAAAGATTTGACTGGTTAAAACTTTTCTAGATATGAGTGACAATAAATTAATAGTCTAAAGGTCTCTTTCGAGGGAGATTTTGGGGGGGCATATAAAAAATAATCTACATATGGTCTTCCTATTCTTCAAGGGGAGGCAAATTATAGTACATACTATTTGGATTTTTTTTTACTTAGATAAAGAAATAAAATATTTAGCATTCATATATTATTGAAAATTCTTTGCAAGAGTGGAAAATCAAGGATTTTCAAGACCAACAATAAAACAAGGAATCAAATTACAGTCTTCCTCTAAAATACATTTCTTCCTCTGCTGGGTTTTCAAGTGATCTCTTTGGTGATTCTTTGTTTGTTTGAACAATCTCTTCAAATTAAAATCATTGAATATTTCCCCTAGATAGCTTAACTTCTGTCACACAAACATTTCTAAAAGTTATAAATGAAAAATCAAAGACTTTTTAGAAAGCCTTAGTAACAATATATCATATCATGGCCAAACCAATTTATTGTGAACTTCTTTCATCTTTAGTAGATTATTTGATACATCAAAAAATCTCACCTTGAATGTGTCAACTCTTCTGTCAATCTTATGAGAAACTAATTTCATAACATGCAATTTGGGGTTTATGACTTCATTTCCATTTTTTAAATTCAAGGGAATTAATTCAAAAATTGATTTGGTCTAGAGAGGAGACATCAGTGAAAAGTCGTAAAGTATAAATCAAACACATCTCAGCTACCTCCCAGCACATGCATACACACACCCTTCTTGAGGAAAAAATTATCTTAACTGTGGAGAGCAGTCATATCAGCTATTTGACTTCAAATGCCTTCTAGAAAAGTCTAATATAGCTATTTCACAATATGGCAAAACTGTCATCTAAAGTTCCAGCGTGACATTTTTCTAAATCTTCACCTGATAATTAACTAATTCAGAAATGTAAAACACAATTGACTTCATTGGGCAGAATATTGCTTCATCTACTTGTTAACATAGACATCTCTCAAAGCGTGCTATTGTAATCTATGTAAGTTCTCTTTTATGGGTAATTGAGTTCAATTGTAGACAGTATACTATTCTCTCCTGCCCCCAACATTTTTGCCCTTGAAAGTGAATGTTGGGCACTATGAGGTTGGAAACTAAATCGATTGCCTTTTGTGGGAGCAAAAGATGTCTCCCTCTGACAGATGCTACTTTGGGTGTATTTTCCTCTAAGCGGATGTCAGAGCTAAATTAGCTTCATTTGCGGCTCTGTTTCCGAAGATTTGTGGTCCAAGTGTCAGCCCTCCCTGAAACATACCATAGTTAGTTTCTGTCTCACAGTGGCAAAGCTGCCTGTTTCTTTGCTTCAAGTTTCGTTCTGTGTTTAAAACACAATAAGTTAAAAATCATTTTAAAGAGAGCACTTTCGAGAAGCACCTCCTTTCTTACTGCCAGACAGCGTTGCTCCCCAACCTCTTGGCTGAAACCCTTGCTTTCGATTTGTTTGTTTCACGCATTTCCCTAAAGAACCCAGCTCTTAGCGCTATTTAATTCTGCTTTTAAAATGCATCGTTTCTGCCCTGAATCCTTCTCTGAAACAAATTACTATCGAAAGTGTATCAGATTCGTTCCAAATATGGGATCTGAATCAATATTCCCACGCTGGAAATATTTTTTAAATTGTTTTTGTCATAGGAGTCCATGCTTTTGCAAGATATTTTCAATTGAAGTAGGGGTGCCTGCATTTCTCATGATAAACAAACAAAAAGTGGCAAATTACGGTCTGTTTAGACCTTCCTTTATTATTATTTTTAGCCCGTGTATCATTACCTAACTGGTATGTGTTCTTCCATCCAGCTCTTGGTGATCTAGTTGAATTCTAGACATTGTGCCAAGAAGTGTATTTGAAGCAGATAAGTGCATATAATACAAATGCTTTTTGTTAGACCTGATGGATGCTATTTTTCTTTTAATAGGTTTGTAGCAAACTAACACAATAACACAATGTATTCCTTTTCAAGGTACATTGTTGAAACAGGTCTATTAAGAGCGCGTTGAGCTATTTCTCGCTTCTATTGAACAGTCTGTTGCTCAAACACAACAGCCAACAAACGCCAGCTGCCTCAACAAAAGTAGAAACCTAACCCTTTTATGTAATGTTTTAACAGAAAGGGTAGCTGTTTAATTAAAAACATTGATGATTCAGTGAAACAATGGAAACTCAAGTTCAAGTGGTGCTCTATTGATTTAAGATGATTTTTACTAGCAGTGGGTATAATTCTTTTTTTTTTTTTTCCCAGCTCTCTCTTGGGTAAAGGGGTTCCTTCTTGGGGCATTATTTGGGTGAATAGGAAAAGACAGAGATGGCTATTGCCTTAGAAACCTGATTAAAACACGTTGCTTTCAGAGTAAGGTGTTTAATTTATAAGTGCACCCCATATTTTTTGTCAGTTTATTCGCGGTGGGGAAGCTTTGAAAGTAGCTCCTCTCAGCAGGTTAAAAAGTGAAGTCTGCGTCCTGGTATTTAAATGTCTTTGTTATTGTGTCAAGCAAGTTGTTGAAAACCGCATGCCCGGAATACTAAGGTTGGGCAGCTAGATGAGGCAAGTTGTGTATATGTATGTGTGTGTGTGTGTGTGTGTGTGTGTGTGTGTGTGTGTGTGTGTGTGCGCGCGCGCGCGCGCACGCGCCCCTGGCCGCAGGGTTGTGTGCGAGGACAATTATTTTCATCAGCTGCTTGCGCGCCTGACTGCTCCTCTTTGCAGAACCGACGGCCTCCGGCCTTTCAACCCTGGAAGCAAAGCAGGAGGAATTCCTGCATTGAGACTCCCTCCTTGGGAGCGTCGAACTCTCTCAGCCCTGGGGAGCGGGGCTCGATCAAGGGTACTCGGGTCGCCCCCAGGGAGGGGAGCACTCGAGGGCCGCGAGGTTCCGGGTACCGGCCCCCGGCGACCTCCGCGAGGATGGCTCTGCAGCGGCGGCGGCCTCGGGGCCCAGGTGGGCGGAGGCAGGTGCGTCCCTTCACCCCCGCAGCCCCGCAGCCGGCGCAGTCCCGGCCGCACTCGGTGGCCGTGTTTCGCACTCCTTCCTCCCGGCTGGGCCCTCAGTCCCCGCTACCCAATTCCCGCCCCGCTCCTCCCCCTCCTCCCCCCACGAGAGTGCGCGGGACTTGAGAGAACGCAGCTCGCGTTCACCTTCCCCCCGCACCACAGCGGCCACGAAGGCCAGAGGTTAGCCGAGCCGGCCGACGGGAGCCCCCAGGGCCTCCGCGTGGACCCTTTCTTCGTACGGCGCCGTTTCCCGCCCGCCAAGGGAGAAGGGTCTGGGGGCCCGAGGCTGTGGCCTCCCGGATCCTCCACAGCTGTCGGACAAGTCCCTGGGGTAGGGCCGGCGACAGAACACCTCGGGCACCGTTTGACTCCCCCAGCCGCCCACCAGGCCCGCCCGGAAGCCTCAGAGACGCTGCCTCCAGGCTGCGAAGGGCCACGACGGGCTTGGGGCCCACTTCTGCCTGCTCCCGGCGTCCTGCGCATCCGAGGTCAAAGGGTGCTGGCCGTCCTTCCGGGGTCCGACCTCCGCGGGGCGCGCCGACCCAACGTGGGCCCCCAACACTGGGGACGGTGGCGAGGAGGCCTCGAGGCCCCACGTGGCTGCACGGGCGACCCGTCAGGCCCAACGTCTGGGCCGAAATCCGGGGGGCACGTGGGCCGGACAGGGAACCGAGAGGGAAGCCTCCACATCATGGGCGCCGCAGGCCTAGAGTGAATTATTTAAGGTGTTCCTGGTGTTTAAAGAGGTTTTTCAGTTTTTAAAGAATGTTGTAAAAAAATAGCAGCCCTTGTTAACTCCCTCATTATGTGCTTCTTTTTCCCCCTCAGCTGAACAAGCCATATTTTCCTGAAACGGAGGAGCTATGTAAGTGTTTAAACATGTGTCAAGTGTCTAATAAGTAATACAAATTCATAAAGAAGAGGAGGAAATTTAACTGATACTTGAAGTACTTGGTGTAGCTCCCTTTCACTGTTGGGTTATTTTTGGCCGCGGAGTTGTAGAAAGGAAACTACTCTGAGATTATTGGGCACCTCCTGGAGCCCTTTCCCTTTCTTAGCTTACTTTGAGTCTGCACTTAGCCCTGTCTAGAAATGCCTTTGTCCAGCCCACGAAAGAAGTTCAGCTGGTCTACAGTGTGTATAATACAGGGTTAATACTCAACTCAGTATTTGGGAGTCACCTTTCTGTCGTTTCCTCTCAGCCTCCTCATATTCAAAGTTTCTGCTGCTGCTGTGACATTGGTATGACATCTCCCACCCTCTTTGTTGGAAAGAGGGTTAGTACTGCTTCTGGCAAAAAAGACAGTAGGAGAGATGAGGTCTGGGCTTTAACTTGGGATCTGGGCTAGTAAATCATTTAAGTTTTTGTATTCATTCTCTTACCTAGAAAAGCTGGGAAAAGATGTTGCCCTAACACTATCTGAGAACCTCTGAGGAAGGTGAGTCCAAAGACTATTTGATAGTAAAATGACATATATTGTTTTGAAATTGGATAACCCTCTATTTATTTATTTTTTTGGATTACACTTTAGAGTTACCCCCCACCCCCATACTTTAGTTCCTTGGGTGACATTTTTCATCTTGGTTGTCGTTCTGTGAAATATTTCTGTGAACATTCTATTTCTAGCTGTGACCAAGTGTAAACTGGAACTTCCCTGGTGGTCCAGTGGTTAAGACCCCCTGCTTCCACTGCAGGGGGCACGTGTTCCATCCCTGGTGGGGGAACTAAGACAATGCATGCTGTGCGGCACAACCAAAAAAAAAAAAAAAAATGTGTAAACTATAGGAAAAAGTAGGAATTTTCAGTTATTAAAATACTCAAATGTTTTCATAAAGTCAGAAGTATCTTAATTTTAAAATATCATATCATAGTGTGACTAACAAAAATCAACTGCATTGCAGATTTGAGGAATAGGTTACAAATTTACCTTCCCAATAGTAGTCCCCCGACATTCTTAATTTGAGGCTGCATGCCTCTCTCTCATACCTTGACTGTATTGTTAAAATAACCCTGCCCCTTGCGCTGTATGCATCTGGTAAAATTCCATCCAAATTCTTCTAGGGTGCTCAAGAGATATTGTAGGTATTTTCAGTAACAAGTCTGGTAAGCTGCCAGATTTAGTACTTAATAGTATTTTATATTTTTAATCCATTCTCCAAAGATTTACCTTCTTCTGTGGGTTTTTTCATGCCTTTTGGTTGCTAGTTTTGCTGGGTGTTGTCCGTCTTGTCTTGTCAGGCATCCCTTCTGTGTGCATTGTAGCTGCTTCTTTTGGATACATCTGGTGATGAATGTATTGGTAATATGGAGATGCCAAAGCTCTGCAATTGTTGATTATCTGTGATATACTCTGTAAGAGAGTTCCAAAATGGTCTACAGTGTATTCTGTCAGTGGTTTTAATAGAAAAAGTTATTTTCATTTTTATTTATAGCCCTCTGCCTCCTTAGAACCTAGATTTGAACCCACAGTGGTCTGAACTAGGGATAATGCCTAATCTCAGGAACTATGGCACGTTCACAATTAATGTCTCCTCTAGGCACCAAGACTTTGTTTCAAGATCAAGCTACCTAATCTTCTCTTTGCTTAAGGTAATAAGTTTACTCCCAGGAGGCTTCGCAGTCTTTCATGTAAATAGATTTCAGGTGGTTGTTTTCCTGTGTTTTCAGAATTGCTCAGATATGTTTGAACCCCGGTGATGGAAACAGCTTAGCTTGTATATTTAGAAATAGTTGGGACTCTTCCCCTTCACAATAAATTCACTCAGAGTCAGATCTATATACACACTCTAAATTACTATATTGGCAGACGAAATCATTGCTGAGCTTAATGAATACATTTTTGATGTGTAAACAATTTTTAATAAGAATGCTAACCATCTGTTGAAAGCCAAACAATAAACTGTGCACAGAATAGTCAGTGCATAGGTAATTTACTCATTTGCTGTTTGTACTTAAACATTAGCCAATTGTCAACAGATTGATATCTTTGTTGACAAGCCTTTGTTGCTAAACTCAGATAGGGCATTTTGATCTTTTTTTTTTAATGTGCCACTCCCCATTCCAGAAGAGAGCATGGTGCTTCTTTTTTTTTTTTAATATATATTTTTTAATTAACTAATTTATTTATTTTTGGCTGCGTTGGGTCTTGGTTGCTGTCCGCGGGCTTTCCCTAGTTGCGGTGAGTGGGGCTACTCTTCGTTGTGGTGTGCGGGCTTCTCACTGCGGTGGCTTCTCTTGTTGCAGAGCACGGGCTCTAGGCGCACGGGCTTCAGTAGTTGTGGCTCGTGGGCTTCAGTAGTTGTGGCTCGTGGGTTTTAGAGTGCAGGCTCAGTAGTTGTGGCACATGGGCTTAGTTGCTCCGCGGCATGTGGGATCTTCCCGGACCAGGGCTCAAACCTGTGTCCCCTGCATTGGCAGGTGGATTCTTAACCACTGCACCACCAGGGAAGTCCCATGGTGCTTCTTTATAGGAAGAGACGTATAGCATTTTTTACAGCATCAGGTAGGTTGTTCTATAATGGGGAAGTTAAGGCAATTATATAAAATGACTAAATAATATGAGGTAAGTAATACTAAAGTATGCGATTGACTAAATAATATAAAGTATAGCATGTGCCTTAGAAGAAATGCCAATAAATTGTTTTAGGGTGTTCAAAGATGAATGAGGTAACATCAGAAACTGTAAAAGATTATATACAAGGAAACAACATTTAAGCTAGTAGCATACTTCTCAACATTAACAAGAGATATCTGAAGATAAAGGAATAATATTTTGAAAGGGCTGAGAGAAAATAACTATAACTCAGAATGGCATACCCAACTAAGCTATTATTTAAAAGTGAGGACTAAATAAAAACGTTTTCAGACAAAAAAGTGTGGGAATTTACCACTCATCTTTGATAATCATAATAAAAGTTATAGGAGGTACAGGAAGAAGAAGTCTGTTAAACCTAGAAGAGTAGACAGCAAGAAGAAACGGTACATAGAGAAGAGGATCATCAATATGTGGGAATATTGAAACAAATATTGTATACATAAAATAATGATGGGGCTTCCTTGGTGGCGCAGTGGTTGGGAGTCCGCCTGCCAATGCAGGGGACGCGGGTTTGTGCCCTGGTCCGGGAGGATCCCACATGCCGCAGAGCAGCTGGGCCCGTCAGCCATGGCCGCTGAGCCTGCGCCTCCGGAGCCTGTGCTCCGCAACGGGAGAGGCCACAACAGTGAGAGGCCCGCGTACCACAAAAAAACCCAAAAAAACAAGAAAACAAAAAAATGATGATAATGACTAATTTATGGTGTTTAAAAATATCATGGGAACACAACTGAAAGAATATCATATAGAAAATAAATATGAGTAGTTCATGATAAAAACTCTCAGTAAACGTAGAAGTCATCTTTCTCAACTAGATAAAAAACATCTACAAAAAAACCACAGCTAACACAATACTCAAAGGAAAAGACTGAATATTTTCCCTGTGAGACTGGAAACAAGATAAGGATGCCAGCTCTTACCAGTTCTGTTCAATATTGTACTGGAGGCTAATGTAGTCTTTATCTGATTCATTGCTTTAAGAAGAAATAGAAGACCTAAATGAACATACAACCATTAAACAAATGTAATTATTTATTTAAAAATTTTCCATAGTAAAACACACCAGGCTGATAATGCTTTTAAACCTTTAAGGCTCATAATGATTTTTAACCTTCAAGGAACAGATAGCTCCTATTTTACCCACAGTTTAATAAAATTTTGGAAAAGAAGGCAAGTTTCCCAACTCATTTGATGAGGGTGGTAAAATTTAACAGGGATAGTAAGAGAAAGAAAAATTGTGATCTAGTTTCACTCTATGTTTATAATGCAGAAATCCTAAATGAAACATGAGCAGATCAAATGTGTCATGTATAAAAACCACAGTCTTAGTTAAGGAGGATTTATCTTAGGAATTCAAGGATGGTCTTACAAGTAAAAAATTTAATGATGTAATCTGGGGCTTCCCTGGTGGTGCAGTGGTTAGGGATCCGCCTGCCAATGCAGGGGACATGGGTTCGATCCCTGGTCCAGGAAGATCCCACACGCCGTGGAACAACTAAGCCTGTGCGCCACAACTGCTGAACCTGAGCTCTAGAGCCCGTGAGCCACAACTACTGAGCCCATATGCCTAGAGCCCATGCTCCACAAGAGAAGCCACTACAATGAGAAGCCCATGCACCGAAGTAAGAGTAGATTCTGCTCGCCACAACTAGAGAAAGCCTGCGCACAGCAACAAAGACCCAACGCAGCCAGAAAAAATAAATAAAATTAAAAATAAATAAATGAAAGCTTTGGGGTATTATTATAAAAAATGATATAATCTACCACATTTACAAATTAGAGGAAGAAAATGATATGATCATCTCAAAAGATTCAGAAAAAAGTTTTTTTTTTTTTTGTGGTACGTGGGCCTCTAACTGTTGTGGCCTCTCCCGTTGTGGAGCACAGGCTCCGGACACGCAGGCTCAGCGGCCATGGCTCACGGGCCCAGCCGCTCCGCAGCATGTGGGATCTTCCCGGACCGGGGCACGAACCCATGTCCCCTGCATCGGCAGGCAGACTCAACCACTGTGCCACCAGGGAAGACCAGAAAAAAGTTTTGATAAAACTTAAAACATACTTATAAGTTTATCCAAGTAGGAATAATAAAGGAATTCTATTAACATGATAAAGAGTATACCGTAAAACTCAGAGTAAGCATTAGAAAGCGTTCCCCTTTAAGTCAGGAACAAGACAAAGATGCTAATCTCACAACTTCTGTTCTACATTTTACTGAAGGTTCTATCCAGGGCAATAAAAAAAGAAAAGGAATGAAAAACATGAAGACTAAAAAAGAAAATTAAAGTTGTTATTATTCGCCATGACTGCCTGTATAGAAAATCTAATACAACCAAAACATTAAAATTAATGAGAATTCAGAAAAATTATAGGTTATAGGGTAAATATAAAAAAGACTGACAGCATTCCCATATGCCAACAACAAATTGAAAATGCAATTTAAAAAATACCGTATGAAATGACCAAAAACCTAAGGGGCCTTGGAATATATCTAACAAAAGATGTTGAGGATCTTTATGGAGAAAATTATAAAAGTGTATGTATTACATAGATAAAACATGCTCATGAATGGGAGACTCAATTTTGTAAAGATGTAATTTCTTCCTGTGTCAGTTCATGCATTCAGTGCAGTTCTATTATAAATCCTAATAGTTGTATATGTGTATGTGTGTGTGTAATTTGATAGGTGAATGTTAAAACTCAAATGCAAGAGTAAAATGTCAAGAATTGCCAAGATAATTTTGAAAAATAGTGAGAGATTTATCCAGCCAAATATCAAGATTCAGTATAAAGTTTTAGTAATCATAGTAGTGTGACATTGGCACAAGGTTATAAGCATAGACCAGTGGGACAGAAGACAGTCATGTGTCTATGATAACTTGGTATATAACAGAGGTGATTATAAATCAGTGGGATGGAATATTCAATAAACAGTGCTGAAACAACTGGCCAATCTCATATAAAAATATAAATCTTTATCTCACCTATACACAAACCACATTTCAGTATTAAAGCCTGTATTTGAAAAGCAAAACTTAAAAATATTCTCCTGTATTTTTTTCCAAAAATTTTTATGATCTCAAGAGGGACTTTTTATACTAGACACAAAGAAAAATCATCCCCAAATAATTACTGTTTGTCATCTAAGAAATCCTTCTTAGACATATTTGGCATATTTGGCCAAGTATCTGTAAAAAAAAAAAAAAAATACCCCAAATGCAGCAGCTAATAAGACAGAAATTAACTCCTCTTTGATGTAATAGTTCAGAGTAGGGTAGATAGGCTTTGCTCCATGAAACCCTCACAGAGACCCAGACTAGTTGGGTAGCTTTGTCATCCTCAACATATAGCTTGCAGGGTTGCTCTGGATTTTTTAAATAAATAAATAAATAAATAAATAAATAAATTTATGGCTGCGTTGGGTCTTCGCTGCTGCGTGCAGGCTTTCTCTAGTTGGGGCAAGTTGGGGCTACTCTTCGTTGCGGTGCACGGGCTTCTCATCGTGGTGGCTTCTCTTTTTGCGGAGCATGGGCTCTAGGCACGCGGGCTTCAGTAATTGTGGCTCGCGGGCTCCAGAACGCAGGCTCAGTAGTTGTGGTGCACAGGCTTAGTTGCTCTGCAGCATGTGGGATCTTCCAGAACCAGGGTTTGAACCCGTGTCCCCTGCATTGGCAGGCGGATTCTGAAGTTGCTCTGGATTTTAACTTTAACATGACAGTATGAAGCAAGGTGAAGAGACAGTGATCAAACACACGTCCATTATTTTAAGGCTTATACCCAGAAGCAGCACACGTTACTTACACGTACATTCCAGTGTTGGCAACTTAATCACCAAGCTGCAAGGGAGGCTGGGAAATATAGCTTAGCTGAGTAGACATATCTCGCTCCCACCATTATTGTGGGAGAGAGAGAATGGAATTTGGTAGACAGCTAGCAATCTCTGCAATAGCTACATTAAAATTAGCAATTTCTCAGGGACTTCCCTGGTGGTGCAGGAAAAGAATAGGAAAGAACAGGAAAAGAATAGGAAACTAGAATGGTTAATGATGTTTATGCTTGGTAGTAATCAGGGAAATGCAAATTAAAACAACAGGGAGATACTAATATTTCATGTTCATCAGATTGGTAAATTAATATATTTGATAGCCCAAGTTATTGGAGAACATATGGGGAAGTTGGACCTCTTACTCATTGTTGATGGGAATATAAATTGGAATAACTTCTGAAGTTTTCAAAGACATTTGGAAATACTTAAAATAGTAGCAGGTGCTGGTTGCTGGTTGCTTACCACAATGCCATTATCTGTTTTTCCCTTCTTCTTAGAAATAGAAACCCTAATTTTTAGTTGGGTCCATGGACTGCATTTCTCATCCTCTCTTGCAGGTAGGTGTGGCCATGTGACTAAGTTCTAGCTAAGTTCTGGTACAAAAATGTCTGCTCTAAAGAAATTTTTACATATCTATGCAAGGAGACATATTCAAGGATTTCAGTGCATCACTATATCAATAATAGCAAATACAGGAAATAATCTGTCACTCAGCAGGAAAATGAGGACATAAATTGTGGTTTATTCATACAGTGGGCCACTATACAGCATTTAAAATGAATGAACTGCATCTATATGATCTACATGGATCTCAGACATATATATGAAAAAAGTAGGTTTCAGAATGATACATGCAGTGTATTATTTATATAAATTTCTAAAACATAAAACAGTAGTGAACATGTAAAAGCAAAAAACAAGCATGAGAAGAATACACACTAACTTTAAGATAGTGGTTATCAAACTTATGGTTACCAGGGGGATTGGGATTGACATATATACACTACTATATATAAAATATGTAACTAATAAGGACCTACTGTATAGCACAGGGAACTCTTCTCAATATTCTGAAATGACCTATATGGGGAAAGAATTTTAAAAAGAGTGGATATATGTGTATGTATAACTGATTCACTTTGCTGTACAGCAGAAACTAACACAACATCTTAAATCAACTATACTCCAAAAAAAAAAAAAAAAAAAGATAGTGGTTATCTCTGTGGAGGTAAAGAGGGCACAGGTAAGGTAAGACTTCAGTTGTGGAGACTTCCCTGGTGGTCCAGTGGTTAAGACTCTGTGCTTCCAATGCAGGGGGCATGGGTTCGATCCCTGGTCGGGGATCCTGCATGCGACGTGACCAAAAAATCTGTAACATTCTTTCCTTTTTTAAAAAAAGTTGATATGAATCAAATATGGCAAAATAGTAATATCTTTAGGTATCATTTAATTTTCTGATATTTTCTATATGTTTGAAATAACTTACAATTAAAAGGTTTTAAAATATTAGAGAAATACAATAATTGTAAACTGTTATGATCTTGAAATGTATTTTATAGGAAGATTCAAAAATCACAAACATAGAAAACAAACTTATGGTTACCAAAGGGGAAAGGGAGGGGGGAGGAATAAATTAGGAATTTGGTATTAACAGGTACACGATTATATATAAAATAGATAAACAAGGACATACCGTATAGCACAGGGGACTATATTCAATATTTTGTAATAACCTATAAGGTTATAAATAATATATATAATCTCTGAATCACTTTGCTATACAGCTGAAACTAATGCAGCATTGTAAATCAACTATACTTCAATAAAAAAAAGAGTGCTTAACAGCTAACTTAGAGTGAAAAAGTAGAAGAGTGCAAGATAAAATTGATGAGACAAAAGATGAAAGAATGATCACTAATTGAAATAGAATTCAGAAGGAGCTGTGGGTTTTGGAGGAGAAGATGAAGCATTCAGCTTAGGGCTATTAAAATTCATATTTTAGTTCTTTGGGAATATCCTAGTGGAGATATCAAGAAGGCAACTGGAAGTACACATCTGCTAAGGAGGCAGGTCACAGACTTCAAAGTCACTTTATGGCCATTGACATCACAGGAGTGGATGAGATGCTTGCTGCAGCTTGTTAGGGATCATGCCCTCCTTTTCTGGTCTCAGTGCCTGGTGGCCAACATTCAGTAGACTCTAAGTAGTAAAAATAGGCCCAAATGCAAAGGCTAACATAGGCTCACTCCCAAGAACAACAAAAAGCTTTTTAAAAAATTTATACATAGGTATATAACTTTATCATCAAAACAATTTTTAAAATCCCACAACTATATAAACATTCTTTGGAAAACTTAAACTTGAAAGCAACATAGTATAAAAAGTAAACACAATATATATATATATTTTTTTGCAGTACATGGGCCTCTCACTGCTGTGGCCTCTCCTGCTGCGGAGCGCAGGCCCCAGACGTGCAGGCTCAGCGGCCATGGCTCATGGGCCCAGCCGCTCCGTGGCATGTGGGATCCTCCTGGACCAGGGCTCGAACCTGTGTCCCCTGCATCGGCAGGTGGACTCTCAACCACTGCGCCACCAGGGAAGCCTACAGTTTACATTTTTTAGGACGCTTACATTTCCATCCTAATAAGTAGTAACTCAGTTACATGTTGTTGCCTCATTGTGACCCAGAAATGGTTCTTAATTCATTTTCATTAAGAGAAAGGATGTCTTAAACAACAAGGTCCTAATGTATAGCACAGGGAACTATATTCAATATCCTGTGATAAACGTAATGGAAAATAATGTAAAGAAAAGAATGTAAAAAATAATTTAGAAAATAAAAAGAAAGCTCAAAAATTAAAAAACAAGAGAAAAAATGTCTTGCTATAAATACAGGGATAGATTTCTCAAAAATAAAATTCAAAAGAATACACTTGGGATAAAAAATGTACTCATGTGATACTTTGTAATTCTCAGCAAATTTATGGATTTTTAAATTCTTTTATTTTAACAAATTTAAGTAAAGCAGTAAAGCACTGCTAAAAATTGTGTTAGATTACTTGGAATTTTCTTTTGCCATCTTCTGTGTATTTCTCACACTGGAATTTTCTTCCATTTGAAGTATCTATGCAGAAATAAGAAAGGTAAACAAGTCAACCACTACACTTGGCCCTTGAGATTAGGAGACAGTCTTATTGGATTATTGATATACTAAAACAGGCCACGCTGAAATCTTTTGAATATGGAAACATATATGAGGAAAACTTTAAACATTAAGTAAAAATAAATTAAAATAATAAAGACTTAAGCAGGACAATAAATACCATAAGCAATGTAAAAAGACAAAAGATCAAGTGGGAAAAATATTTGTAATTCATATTACAAAGAAGTAAGATCCATAAAATATAAAGAGTTTTTAGGAAAAAAATCTAAAAACAAAGTAACAACCCAGGAGGAAAATGTAGAAAATATTTTATTATTTTCATTAAAAAAATTTTATCAAAGTATAGTTGATTTACAATGTTTTAATTTCTACTGTACAGCAAAGTGACTCAGTTACACACACATATATATATATATATTCATTTTTATGTTCTTTTCCATTATGGTTCATCCCAGGACATTGGATGTAATTCCCTGTGCTATACAGTAGGACCTTGTCCATCCATTCTATATGTAATAGTTTGTATCTACTAATCCCAAACTCCCAGTCCATCCCTCCTTTCCACCCCTTGGCAACCACAAGTCTGTTCTCTATGTCTGTGAGTCTGTTTCTGCTTCGTTGATAGGTAGAAAATATTTTAACAGGTAGTTTCAGCAAAAGAAATCTTTTAAATCAGCCTCACTGGAGAATTAAAACTCTACTGAGATAAATCATTTCTCACCTATTATATGGGCAAAAATTAAAAAATTTGATATAATATTTTGTTGGAGAGATAGTGGAAAAATAGGCACATTGCTGGTAGAAGTACAAAAATGTACGAACTTTATGGAGAGGATTTGATAATATATAGAAAATTTACATTGTATCTACCTTTTGTATTAGTTTCTGATTGCTACTGTAACAAAATACAATATCTTGTGTAACAAAATATCACAAACTTAGTGGCTTAAAATAACCCAGATGTATTATTTTACAATTCTGGAGGTCATAAATGTAAAATGGGTCTGTAGGGCTACCTTCTTCCTGGAGACTCTAGGGGAGTATTTGTTTCCCTGTCCTTTTCTAGTCTCTGGAGGCCATCTACATTTCTGGGTTCATGGTCCTTTCCTCCATCTTCAAAGGCAGTAGTGTAGCAGCTTCTCTCCTCTCTGACCTGGCTCCCTCTTATGAGGACCCCTGTGATTACATCCACTCACCCATAATTTGGGGTGAAAGTAAGGAGGTTCTTAACTTAGTCATATTTATAGAGTTCCTTTTGAATGTAAGGTAGTAGTTTCCTGGGGTTAGGATGTCCACATCTTTGGGGGGCCCCTGTTCTGTCTACCATACCCTTTGACCTAGCATTTCCACTTCTAGGAATCTATCCTACAGATAACATCTGCGTGTATTAGGATATCACTGCTCATAATAAATAGCCAAAGATTGGAAACAATGCAAGTGTCTGGTAATAGGGGACTGGTTTAATAAACAATGGGGTATCTACAAAATACAATACAGTGAAGCTGTAAAAGAGAATGAGGAAGATCTCATTGTATTGGTATGTATAGAGACCTCTAGGGTATATTGAAAAGCGAAAAAAGAAAGGAGCTGAAAAGTTTATATATTATTCTACCTTTTTTATAAGGGAGAAAATACGTTTTGCTTATGTCATAAATAAATGCTGGATTGAAGCATAGAAAATGAGTATGAGGGGGACTGGAGAAGTAGCTGAGACTTCTCAGTGAATTTTTTGTTTTTTGAATCAGGAAAATATGTAGTAAAAATAAGAGCTCATGAACTAGACAGCTTTTTTTTCTAGACAAATGTTTATAAGGCTTAACTTTAAGGAGGCTGTGAGCCACTGGCCTGCCACCAAAGTGCCTGAAGTTTCTAATTTGAGTTCTTGACCTCAACTAAGGGGTTATGTTCAGTGGTTCCTAGTTAAAATGTAAATGTGTAACCTGCTAATGCAGATAATTATCCATTTATAATTTAATATACTTGAGAATCTAAAGTTTTGTTCATTAGTTTCATGGAATACTCAGGAAAGTTCTGTTGGAAGCTGGGGGGTTGGGCAATGTCACAATCATGGGCCACAATATGTTCTAGGAGTGGGTCCTTGGGCAACTAAGGAGCCACATGAAAGCACTTGACTGCTTGGGGCTTGGTATTAGGGTGAAAGATCTCAAATGCAAGCTTTATCTAAGAGATACTTTTACCTATGAGTTAGTTTTTGGTTTAGCCCTGTCTGGAAAACCATGCTTTTATCTTTTGTTTTCCCCTAATCTTTAAAAAATTTTATAATTTTATTGAAGTGTAGTTGATTTACAATGTTGTGTTAATTTCTGTTGTACAGCAAAGTGATTCAGTTATACATATATATATATATTCTTTTTCATATTCCTTTCCATTGTGGTTTATTACAGGATATTGAATATAGTTCCCTATGCTATACAGTAGGACCTTGTTTATCCATTCTATATATGATAGTTTACATCTGCTAATCCCAAACTCCCAATCCATCCCTCCTCCAACCTCCCTCCCCCTTGGCAACCACAAGTCTGTTCTCTATGTCGGTGAGTCTGTTTCGTAGATAAGTTCATTTGTGTTGTATCTTAGATTTCACATATAAGTGATATCATATGGTATTTGTCTTTCTCTTTCTGATTTACTTCATTTAGTATGATAATCTCTGGGTCCATCCATGTTGATGCAAATGGCATTATTTCATTCTTTTTTATGGCTGAGTAGTATTCCATTGTTTATATGTACCAAATCTTTTTTTTTTTTAATATCTTTATTGGAGTATAATTGCTTTACAATGGTGTGTTAGTTTCTGCTTTATAACAAAGTGAATCAGGTATACATATACATATATCTCCATATCTCCTCCCTCTTGTGTCTCCCTCCCACCCTCCCTGTCCCACCCCTCTAGGTGGTCACAAAGCACTGAGCTGATCTCCCTGTGCCATGTGGCTGCTTCCCACTAGCTATCTCTTTTACATTTGGTAGTATATATAAGTCCATGCCTCTCTCTCCCTTTGTCCCAGCTTACCCTTTCCCCTCCCCGTGTCCTCAAGTCCATTCTCTATGTCTGCATCTTTATTCCTGTCTTGCCCCTAAGCTCTTCGTAACCTTTTTTTTTTTTTTAATTCCATATATATGTGTTAGCATACCATATTTTCTCTCTTTCTGACTTATCTCACTCTGTATGACAGACTCTAGGTCCATCCACCTCACTACAAATAACTCAATTTCGTTTCTTTTTATGGTTGAGTAATATTCCATTGTATATATGTGCCACATCTTCTTTGTCCATTCATCTGTTGATGGACACTTAGGTTGCTTCCATGTCCTGGCTATTGTAGATAGAGCTGCAATGAACATTGTGGTACGTGTGTACCACATCTTCTTTATGCGTTCATCTGTCGATGGTTGTTTCCTTGTCTTGGCTACTCTGAATAGTGCTGCTATGAACATAGGGGTGTGTGTATCTTTTTTTTTTTTTTTTCTTGCAGTACGCGGGCCTCTCACTGTTGTGGCCTCTCCCGTTGCGGAGCACAGGCTCCGGACGCACAGGCTCAGCGGCCATGGCTCACAGGCCCAGCCGCTCCGCGGCATGTGGGATCTTCCCAGACCGGGGCACGAACCCGTGTCCCCTGCATCGGCAGGCGGACTCTCAACCACTGCACCACCAGGGAAGCCCTGTGTATCTTTTTGAATTATAGTTTTGTCTGGATATATGCCCAGGAGTGGGATTACTGAATCATATGGTAATTCTATTTTTAGTTTTCTGGGGAACCTTTATACTGTTTTCCATAGTGGCTGCACTAATTTACATTCCCACCAACAGTGTAGGAGGGTTCCCTTTTCTCCACACCCTCTCCAGCATTTGTTATTTGTAGACTGTTTAGTGATGGCCATTCTGACCGGTGTGAGGTGGTACCTCATTGTAGTTTTGATTTGCATTTCTCTGATAATTAGCAACACTGAGCATCTTTTTATGTGCCTATTGGCCATCTGTATGTCTTCTTTGGAGAAGTACCTATTTAAGTCTTCTGCCCATTTTTTGATTGGGTTGTTTGTTTTCCCCCAATCTTTTTTTTTTTTTTTTTTTTTTTTTTTTTTGCGGTACGCGGGCCTCTCACTGTTGTGGCCTCTCCCGTTGCGAAGCACAGGCTCCGGACGCGCAGGCTCAGTGGCCATGGCTCACGGGCCCAGCCGCTCCGCGGCATGTGGGATCTTCCCGGACCGGGGCACGAACCCGTGTCCCCTGCATCGGCAGGCGGACTCTCAACCACTGCGCCACCAGGGGAGCCCCACCCCCAATTTATTATATTGAAAAATTTCAAACATATTTGGCTGTACTGTGTGACATCATGAAATTTCACTCCTAAAGTGTCAGCATGAACCTGCTAAGAATGAGGATATTCTCCAGTATAAATATATTACCGTTATTACAACTTAGGTACCATCTGATATTTAGTTAATATTCAGATTTCTCTAATTGTTTCAACAAATGTCTTTTATAGCTTTAAAAAAAGATATAGTAAAAGATCCCACATTGTTATGTCTCTTTAGTTATTATTTTTTAAATCTAGAGTAGTCCCTCACTTTTAATTTTCTTTTTATTACATTAAGTTTTTAAACAGTCCAGGCTACTTTTCTTATAGTATGTCCCACATTCTGTGTTTATCTGCTTGTTTCCTCATCGTGTCACTTAACCTGTTCTATCGCTTTTCTTTTCTATAAACTTGATGTAAGTCTAGAGGCTTGATTAGATTTAGGTTAAATATATAATGTCCGCTTGTCCCATTATTAGTGATGCAACATTTGGTCACTTGGTTAAGGTGGTGATTGCCAGTTCTCTCTATCATTTTCGCCGTTGTTGTTACAAGTAATCTGTGGAGTGATGCTTCAGCACTGTGCAAATATTCCTTCACCCATTGAGTAAGCATACATTTAACTGCCTTATCTGGCTTGCCCTGATGTGGAGTTGATTCATATTCATAGGCTCAAGATCAGAAGACACCTCCATCTAGATCAGTGGTTCTCAACGGATCTAGAGTTGATTTTGCCCTCAGGGGACGTTTGTCAGTGTCTGGAGATATTTTTGGTTGTCATAATTGGAAGGGGTACGTGCTACTGGCATCAAGTGGGTAGAGGCCAAGGATGCTGCTGTGTACCCTACAAGGCACAGGAAAGCCCCCACAAAGAATTTCTGGTCCAGAATGTGAATAATTTCACTGTTAAGAAACTTTGATTTAGATGTATAATTAAGCTTCTCTCTCATACACAGTTCATTGACCTTTTTGGAGATGCTAGTAAAGTTTTAGAGCCTATCTTCAGCAATGGTAGAAACCAAGCAGATGTTAGATTCCATCAGATTTTTGCCGTGTTTCAAACCAGGCAGATTTTTCTACCCACCTGTTCTGTCTTTCCATTTCTGTTTAGGTGTCTTCTCTAGAAGGATTTAAATTCTTTTCCTCTACTCTCAAGAAACTAATAAAATAAGGATGAAAAAACCCCTAGAATTAATACATTGAAGCATTTTTGTCTGCTTTTGTGTTTCCTAGAAGATTTTGGAATGTCATCGTAAAAGCCCCAGGGCCAGGGAAGAGAAAATGGAGAAAGAGAAATATCAAGTTAAGAATTCACTGTTATAGAAATGGCCCAGAGAGAGTAGCCAGAGTTCAAAAAGGGGCAGGGGAGTGCAGAGGGCATTTCCACTCTCACACCTGTAAGTTATTAATGACCTTTGAAGTGATTGTTGATGGAAGCACTTGTACATTTGAGCTGCTTCATGTGTATACTTAGTGTATTCAGAGAACTGCCTAGCTTCTGGAGCCCTGAAATATCTTCAAGGTACATCAGAGATCAAACGGCAAAATCCGTGACTTGGGAATATCATGTAGCCATGTGACATGTGGAAGGATCCAGAGTATGAGAACTGATGCCTAAATAACTACACTGTATATTTTTAACTCAGAGATTTAATATTGCTTTTATAACTTTTAAAATAGCAATCTCAGAAAATAATGTTCCACAGTTTCAAGATAAGGTAATAAGAGGTAAAGTTTTTACACATTTATTTTAGGTTCCTGTTCTTAAAAGATTAGAACATAATTACCTTATTTTCATTCAAATTGTCATTTGGTAGTTTATACAGCATTTGGTTTAGGTTTTGAACTCCTGGGCCAAGGACATTGCCCTTCCCTGTTGAGAACTGAATCAACAGTTTTGTTTGTACTTAACAAATACAGAATTACTTCAAGTTCAACTTTCCTCTCCTGTACTGTGGAGCTACTACATGAATGCTTTCAGCAGCTGTAGTTACATTTTTGGAGGAAGCAGCAAAATACATAGGTCTTTGCTTTTATTTTTTTCCTATCAGTATTTCTTAAAATTATTTTTCATGCTTATTCATTAACATATCTTTCTAAGTGAAATAACATAGCAGCTGTTGGCATGACACGGTATTAAGAAACAATTATAAAGAATTCAATGGAGGACTTCCCTGGTGGTGCAGTGGTTAAGAATCCGCCTGCCAATGCAGGGGACATGGGTTCGATCCCTGGTCCGGGAAGATCCCACATGCCGCGGAACAGCTTATCCCATGCGCCACAACTACTGAGCCTACGCTCTAGAGCCCTTGAGCCACAACTACCGAAGCCCATGCGACTAGAGCCTGTGCTCTGCAACAAGAGAAGCCACCACAATGAGAATCCCGTGCACCACAACAAAGGGAACCCCCCCCTCACCGCAACTAGAGAAAGCCTGTGTGCAACAACGAAGACCCAATGTAGCCAAAAATAAATCTATTTATTTATTTTAAAACAAATTCAGTGGAAAATTATAAAACATGATTATTTCCAAAGTATAATTTTTACTCCTTATTAGTAAGCAAACTGTTTTAGGTAGATAGCTTGATTAGAAATTAGGAATTGTAACTTAAGTATTTAATTCTATCAATCATTACTTACATTTTTCCTGTACTTGCTCAATTTCTACAAAATGTGAAAACTTGAAGAAAATGATGTGACAATATATATCATTATTCTTTTACTTATAAATGAGAAGAGGGTACAAGAAATGGGGGGTAGGAAGATGGTGAGAGTAATTAAAAAATTTTTTTTGTATTTTTTGGGGATGAGCCTACAGCAGTGACTTCTGGCTGCAGCACCAAGAGCCTTTCATCCACAGGGCTCAGAATAAAAGGGAGAAAAATTAGAAAGAAAGAGTATAAAATAAAATAAAGTAAGGTAAAATAACATAAAGTTATTAAAATAAATAATTATTAAGAAAAAAAAATTTTTTTAAAGTAAAAACAAAAAAAAAACAACGGACAGATAGAACCCTAGGGTTCATTTGTCTTCAGCCTTAGTGTCTCCTGCCCGTCTCTGGGGTCCGCGCTTTTAGCCACGGCTTGCGCCCGTCTCTGGAGTTCCTTTAAGCAGTGCTCTTAATCCCCTCTCCTCGCGCACCAGGAAACAAAGAGGGAAGAAAAAGTTTCTTGCCTCTTCGGCAGGTCTAGACTTTTTCCCCGGACTCCCTCCCGGCTAGCCTTGGTGCACTAGCCCCTTCAGGCTGTGTTCATGCCGCCAACCCCAGTCCTCTCCCTGCGCTCGACCAAAGAGCCTCACCTCCCATCCCCGCCCGCCCCGGTGGGTGAGCAGACAAGCCTTTCGGGCTGGTGAGTGCCGGTTGGCACCGATCCCTTGTGCGGGAATCTCTCCGCTTTGCCTTCCGCACCCCTGTGGCTGCGCTCTCCTCCGCGGCTCCGAAGCTTCCCCCTCCGCCACCTGCAGTCTCCGCCCGCGAAGGGGCTTCCTAGTGTGTGGAAACCTTTCCTCCTTCACGGCTCCCTCCCACTGGTGCAGGTACCGTCCCTATTCTTTTGTCTCTGTTTATTCTTTTTTCTTTTGCCCTACCCAGGTATGTGGGGGGTTTCTTGCCTTTTGGGAGGTCTGAGGTCTTCTGCCAGCGTTCAGTAGGTGTTCTGTAGATGTATTTCTGATGTGTCTGTGGGAAGGAAGGGGATCTCATGCCTTACTCTTCCGCTATCTTCCCCCTCTCTCACTTTTTCCTTCTTTATCTTATTTTTGAACTTGAGGAAAGAAAAAAAACTTACAAAGGTAGGAAAAGACTGATTATTCTGAAGCTGTAACAGGAGTGGAGCCTGCGCACAGCCTGACCCTTAGCACGGCAGTTAGAAGTCCCGCTCCGCCAACAGGCAGCTCCACCAACCTCCAAGGGCATTGCTCCGAGGGGCCCCATCTTGCATTCTGCACAGACATATTGTCCAGTAAAGCTTACTAAAGACAGGGTTTCAATGAGTTCTATATAATAGCATAGCCAGCAACGTACACATATGCAAACCCTCAGTGGAGTTAATGGAATTAAAATCAGGGAAAGTAGGACATAGAAGGTGTTTGCTCTTCTGTTTCCCTTTCTGTCAGCCCATTGCCTCACCTCAGAGAGAAGAGTTGCTGATATGATTAGTCATACTCAACTGACCTAGTCACATAGAGAATGGGATCACTGTGCTTTTAAAAGATTATGCACAAAGCCTATATGAGGAAGATTTTGGATCAGTCCTGAAAAATCACAAAAGTAGGATTAAACAAAAATAGAAACATTCCTTATTATTGGATAGGACCATTCAACATCATAAATAAGTCAGATCTCCTCAGGTGAATATATAAATTTAATGTAATTCCCCCAAAACTTTTCCTGGCGCTGGATCCTAAACTTCAAATGGAAAAATAAATAAGCAGGAATACCTATGAAAGTCTTCAAAAGGAAGAGCAATGAGAGGGGGCTGGACTTACCACATATTAAAAGAATATTATAGACCCTATAATTAAAACATTGTGTTGTTGATGCCTGACTAGATAGACAAACCAATGGAAATAGTTCCAAGTACACATGGAAATTTAGCATATGACAAAGGTAGCATCTTAAATCATTGAGGGAAAGGTTTAAAGTTGAAAATGGTGTTAACATGACTGGAGAGTCATTTGGAAAAAGTATGTATTTGGATTTATGTTGCCCTTAATTAACATTAAAATGTACTCCAAATAGATGAGTTATTTCGATGTACAAAAATGAAAATATAAGTTTACGAAAAAAACATATGTCCATCTCTTTATAACCTGGACATGAGAAAAGCCTTTATATTATAATTTAAATTCCAGATGGTCGATACATTTAAGTACTCAGAGTGAGGGCAGCTTGTGCCTAGAAATGGACAACTGGGATCACTCCACGTGTGTGGGAATGTTAGTTTTCTAATGACAGAAATTAAACACACAGGCTGGTGCCGAGTTGCCCAGCCTTGTGCTGACAAGCCGTGCGGCCCACCTTTCCCAGACAAGATTGAGAAATGTTCTGCATCTTCCCATCTCCCTCTAATAAGAAACATCCTGCATTGGAGCCAAACGTGGTGTGAGAGGAACTGACAGCTAGTTTTCAGCCCAAAATTTTCATGGGAAGTAAGTGTTCACCGCCTTGAGTGATGGTGTCACTCATCAAGATTGTTCCAGCACCAGTGACTAAATTTATAGTAGAGAAATCATGAGCTAAGTCTAAAGCAAAAGAGCTCAGGGTTGAGCTTAAGAGGTGTGCCGATCTCATAAGGTGTGTAAAGGTGAGATAACCTCTGAATATACACCATCTGTTTCTTACTTCTTTTTAAAACCCTGTTACCATGAAAATTTAGTTGCTAAGACTAGCACCCATGAAAGGTCCACGGATGGAGATAGGAATCTCCCTTTCTAGTACAATGTGGTAAGAGTTTCAGATTTCTTTTTTTTTTTTTTTTTTTGGCTGCACCTTGGCATGTGGGATCTTAGTTCCCCAACCAGGGATTGAACCCTTGCCATCTGCAATGGAAGTGCAGGGTCTTAACCGGTGAACCGCTAGGGAAGTCCTGAGTTTCAGATTTCTTGTTGTCTGGCCTGCTGAGATGTTTGCCATCTAAAAAGTCACTTAGTGGTTAAGTCCAATTACCTAGGGAACCAACTGATACCTAGGAACTGATACCAAGAGAAGCTGGGTGGTCCCCAAAGGAAAGTGAATACAAACTCAACAGTTGGTTTAATTGTATATTTTAGCCATGTCATAAGCAGATTGTAGCCAGTATTGGACATATGCCTAGCAGTGACTAAGGATCCAAGGGGCAACATCAAGATAGGTGCCTTTTAGGCAGTGGTGTGTTGTTAAATGTTTAACAGCAGATTCTCTGGGAGAGCGGGAGTGAGCGGGGCCATGATTTGTAGTGTTTTCTGGTTTCCATTGTGTAAATATTTCCACAGGCTGATTTCAAACTACTAGGAATTTAGCAACTGTCTGGCAAGATTCCTGACAATTTAACAATTGATACTCCTAAGCTGGTTCTATCTGGCTCCAGCAAACTGTTGCTTACAGATACCATAGTTAAGACGTAATCAACAATTCAGAATCTTAAAGCAACAAAGGTGAAGGAAAATATCTAGGAAAATTAAGAAATCTTGCATACAGACTGAAGTGTAACAATGTATAGCACCAGCTCCTTGACTTTCCATGTCTTGGGCTGTCTCCTTCACACAATCATTACTTTGTTGATAGTCTTGAGTGAAGGCTGTTCTCTGCTTCTGGAGGATTCCTAAGAATTCTCAGGATGAGGTCTCTGGCAGGAACAGTCTTCCTGATTCAAGAGAGATTTATTTCTCCTTCATTAACAAACAAGGGTACAAGGATCAAAGCCACAGACTTTAACTGTTGTGTTAGTTGTTAATAGTGCCTGTGAGGTCCTTTCCACTGCTGTCAAGGGCAGTCTTTTTCTGATGTCTCTTTCAGAAGATGAAGCTTCTGAGTTTTAAAGAGTGAATAGGGTTGTTCTGAAGGACATTTTGGAAAAGCTACTCACATCTGTTGATACAATTGTATATTGATTCCACTCACATTAGATACCTAGAATAGTCAAATTCATAGAGACAGAGTAGAATGGTGGTTGCCAGGGGCTGGTGGGGGAGGGGAAAATGGGGAATTAGTTTTTTTTATTAATTAAAAAAATTTTAAATTTTATCTATTTTTGGCTGCGTTGGGTCTTTGTTGCTGCGCATGGGCTTTCTCTAGTTGTGGCGAGCGGGGGCTACTCTTCTTTGCAGTGCGTGGGCTTCTCATTGTGGTGGCTTCTCTTGTTGCAGAGCACGGGCTCTAGGCACGTGGGCTTCAGTAGTTGTGGCACACGGGCTCAGTAGTTGTTAGTCTCATGGGCTCTAGAGCACAGGCTCAGTAGTTGTGGCACATGGGCTTAGTTACTGTGCGGCATGTGGGATCTTCCCTGACCAAGGCTCGAACCTGTGTCCCCTGCATTGGCAGGCGGATTCTTAACCATTGTGCCACCAGGGAAGCCCTCTATTCTCTTTTCTATCTTTACAGTTTGGCCAGGATTTTGTTGCAGGCAGGTAGGATACGCTCTAGAAACATCCTTGACTATGCTTTATTTATTTATTTATTTATTTATTTATTTATTTTTTCTTGACTATGCTTTAAAGTGTTTCCACCCCCATTGTAGGATTAAGATGGTTGCCAAACTATCTGGGCTATGGTAATAAAACTGGAGAGCTTACCTGCTGTGTTAATCAGCACTTCAGGAATGGAAGAGGGTGGGATCCTCTCTGGAAATATGACATACAATTAACTTAGAAGGGTATATCAATGATTACCTTGGGAGAGAACATGTTCTGGACAGTAAGGACATTGACGAATCTCCACGGACTTTTTTAAGTCATAAAGTGTACTGTGATTGTCCTTGACCGATAATGGTATTGAAAACTAGAAACAAAATAATTTGTTGACAATTATTGAACCAGTTTCAGTGCTTAGCAATTGGGTTATCTCAGTAATCTTTATTCATGAGATGGGAGCAATGAAGCAGAGCTGAGGAGGTCATTGGTAAGTGTGCATAACTTAACATAGCAAACCTGAAGTGACTATCTTTAGAAGGGCCTGCTTGCAGGGTTGGCCTTGGCTGGATTTTTGGAGTGTTCCCCCTATTCCCCACTGATAAGGGTGGCCCACTATACTCAGACTGTGCAAACAATGTACAATGTTCAATAATTTATGTGGAATGCCTGCTTTCTTTCTGGGAATCTGGAGTTTTGGTATGTGCTAGGCAGAGAGTACCTCCATGACTAGCCCTCCCAATAAAAACATTGATCACTGAGTCTTTAGTAGTCTTCCCTGGGCAGAAACATTGCACATATGCATTTTCATTGCTGGGGGAAGAGTATGCTCTGTGTGACCCCTCATGGGAAAGTGTTATGGGTTTCTCCCAAATTCATATGTTGAAGCCGTAATCCCTCAGTGTGATTGTATTTGGAAACAGGACCTTTATGGAAGTAATTAAAGGTTAGATGAAGTCATAAGGGTGGGACCCTGAACTGATAGGATTAGTGATCTTATAAGAGGAGACACCAGAGAGCTCTCTCTCTTCTTCCTTGCGCGTACATTCATGGAGGAAAGGCCATGTGAAAACACAATGAGAAGGCAGCTGTCTACAAGCCAGGAAGAGACCTCTCTCCCCAAACTGAATTGGCCAACACCTTCATCTTGGACTTCTAGCCTCCAGAACTGTGAGGAAAAAAAGCTCTGTTGTTTAAGCTACCAGTCAATGGTATTGTTGTGACAGCCCTAGGAAATGAATACAGCCTCCCTCAAGAAGGGCAACCTGTCTCTCAAATTCATAGACCAGCATTCCCATACATTATTTCATCCTTTATTATTTATTATGTGGTTTTCAATAATATGAGATTGTTTCACATATCTTAAAGCTTTTATAAAAATGGTATCAAACTGTATGTATTCTTCTGCAGCTTGTTTTCCTTTTATTTATTTTTTGTTTTGTTTTTTGCTTCATCTTGTATCTGTGAGATTTATTCATGTGGATATTTTTCTCTAGTTCTAGAATGATGCACAATACTTTCTAAAATGCAAATACAGTATCACTTCCTAGATTAAGATGCTTCAGGTTTCTTACCTCAAAGAACATCGATAAAAAACAGTTATGTATAAAATAGATAACTAATAAGGACCTACTGTGTAGCACAGGGAACTCTACTCAATACTCTGTAATGGCCTATATGGGAAAAGGATCTAAAAAAAACAAGAAGGACTTCCCTGGTGGCGTAGTGGTTGAGAGTCCGCCTGCCGATGCAGGGGATACAGGTTTGTGCCCTGGTCCAGGAAGATCCCACATGCCGTGGAGCGGCTGGGCCCGTGAGCCATGGCCACTGAGCCTGTGCGTCCAGAGCCTGTGCTCCGCAACGGGAGAGGCCACAACAGTGAGAGGCCCGCGTACCGCAAAAAGAAAGAAAAAGAGTGAATATATGTATAACTGATTCACTTTGCTGTATACCGGAAACTAACACAACATTATCAATCAGCTGTACCCCAATAAAAATTTAAAAACAAACAAACAAACAAAAAACCCCCAAAACACAAGCAGCTTATGAGGATGAGTAAAGGACCTGGTGGGCAAAGGGAGATGCCTTTGAGTGTATTTGGGGAATCCCTGCATTGTTAAATCTTTTGATCTCTCAAGAGAGGTAGAAAATTTGGAATTTTATGTGAAAGCTGCCATATTTTGAATATAGTTAACTAACTCAATTTTTTTTTTTTTTTTTTAACTAACTCAATTTAACACACACACACACCCAGGGCTAAAACCAAACTTAGCCTTGTGCCATATGTGGCCCATTGTTGTGCCACAGTGTGATTTCTGGCCTCGAAGATGAAAACCCCCAACTCTGCAGTAATAATATTTACTCTCTTCAGGATCTGGCCCTTTCCTATTCCTTCAGTTTTGTCTGTAAATGCTTCCTTTGCTGAAGTCATACCATTTGTGATACAAAAGCATGCTGATGGGCCCACAGCTCACTATCATACACATGCTATTCACTCTGCTTGTAAGTCTTTTACCTAGAATATCCACTTATCTACCTTTCTTTTTTTTTTTTCTTAATACTTCAAAGTATATATTTTTAGGAACAAGGACATTCTCTTACATTACCCCAGTACAAGGATCAAAAGCAGGAAATTTAGCATAGAAAAACCCAATTATCTAATCCAGTCACATGTAAATTTAGTTAATTGTCCCCGGTAATGCCCTTTATACATATTTTTTAAAAAAAATTTTTATTGGAGTATAGTTGATTTACAATGTTATGTTAGTTTCAGGGGTACAGCAAAGTGAATCAGTTATACATATACCTACTCTATTTTTTTAGACTCTTTTTCCATGTAGGCCATTACAGAATATTGAGTAGAGTTCCCTGTGTTATACAGCAGGTTCTTATTAGTTTTCTATTTTATATATAGTAGTGTGTATGTGTCAGTCCCAATCTTCCAATTTATTCCTCCCCCTCTTATCCCCTGGTAACCGTAAGTTTGTTTTCTACATCCGTGATTCTACTTCTGTTTTGTAAATAAGTTCATTTGTACCTTCTTTTTTTAGATTCCATATATGTGATATCATATTTATCTTTCTTTGTCTGACTTAACTTCACTCAGTATGACAATCTCTAGGTCCAATCCATGTTGCTGCAAATGCCATTATTTTGTTCTTTTTGAACAAATATCTTTTGGCTGAGTAATACGCCATTGTATATATGTATCACATCTTCTTTATCCATTCCTCTGTTGATGGACATTTAGATTGCTTCCATGTCCTGGCTATTATAAATAATGCTGCAATGAACATTGGGGTGCATGTATCTTTTTGAATTATGGTTTTCTGTGGGTATATGCCTAGGAGTGGGATTGCTGGGTCATATGGTAGTTCTATTTTTAGTTTTTTTAAGGAACCTCGATACTGTTCTCCATAGTGACTGTTTCAATTTACATTCCCACCAACAGTGCAGGAGGGTTCCCTTTTCTCCACACCCTCTCCACCCTCTTTATTGTTTGTAGACTTTTTGATAATGGTCATTCTGACTGGTGTGAGGTGGTACCTCATTGTAGTTTTTTTTAATATATAAACTTATTTATTTTATTTATTTTATTTTCAGCTGCATTGGGCGTTCGTTGCTGCATGCGGGCTTTCTCTAGCTGTGGTGAGTGGGGGCTACCCTTCATTGAGATGAGTGGGCTTCTCATTGTGGTGCCTTCTCTTGTGGAGCATGGGCTCTAGGCACTCAGGCTTCAGTAGTTATGGCATGCATGCTCAGTAGTTGTGGCTCGTGGGCTCTAGAGCGCAGGCTCAGTAGTTGTGGTGCACTGACTTAGTTGCTTCGTGGCATGTGGGATCTTCCTGGACCAGGGATCGAACCCGTGTCCCCTGCATTGGCAGGTGGATTCTTAACCACTGCGCCACCAGGGAAGCCCTCACTGTAGTTTTGATTTGCATTTATCTAATAATTAGTGATGTTGAGCATCTTTTCATGTGCTTTTTGGTCATCTGTATGTCTTCTTTGGAGAAGTGTCTGTTTCGGTCTTCTGCCCAATTTTTGATTGGGTTGTTTGTTTTTTTGATATTGAGCTGCATGAGCTGTTTGTATATTTTGGAGATTAATCCCTTGTCAGTTGCTTTGTTTGCAGATATTTTCTCCCTATTTATCTACCTTTCAATTATCCTTTTTTTATGGTGATAAATTTTTTATTTTTGAATAATTTTAGATTTATAGGAAAGTTGTAAAGACAAAATACAGAGTTCCCATACACTCCTCACATAATTTCCCCTAATGTTGATGTCTTATGTTACCATGGTACGTTTGTTAAAACTAAGGAAACAACATTGGTACATTATTATTAACTAAACTCTAGACTATTTGAATTTCAGTAGTTTTTACAGTTTTTAGTTTTTGTATCCAGTCCAGGATATTGCACTGCATCATATGTCCTTAGCCATCTCTGGTCTGTGATAGTTTCTGTCTTTCCTTGTTTTTCATGACCTTGACAGTTTTGAGGAGTATTTAAAAATTTTTAAATTTATTTATCTATTTATAAATTTCAGCTTTATTGAGGTATAATTGACATATAAAATTGTAAGATGTTTAAAGTCTACATTGTGGTGATTTGATATACGTATACATTATGAAAGAATTTCCACCCATCTAGGTAACTAACACATCCATCACCTCATATATATAACTTTTTTTTATGGTGAGAACAATTAAGTTCTACTCTCTTAGCAAATTTCAGTTATACAATATGGTGTTATTAATTATAGCCACCATGTTTTACATTAGATCCTCAGAACTTATTCATCTTATTGCTGAAAGTTTGCACTCTGTTACCAATCTCTCCCTATTTCCTCCCCTGCCCCAGCCCCTGGAAAACACTTTCCTACTCTGTGTCTATGAGTTTGACATTTTTTCTTATTTTTTCGATTCCACATATAAGTGACATCATGTGGTATTTGTCCTTCTTCCTGTGGGTTATTTCACTTTATATACCATATCTTTATTCAGTCATTTGTTGATGGACACTTAGGTTCTTTCTATATTTTGGCTGTTGTGAATAATGCTTCAACATGGGTGTACAGATATCTCTTCAATTTTCTGTTTTCATTTCCTTTGAATATATACCCCAAAGTGGGGTTGCTGGATCACATAGTAGCTCTATTTTTAGTTTTTTAAGGAACCTCCATACTGTTTTCCATAGTGGCTGCACCAATTTACATTCCCACCAACACTGTAGGAGGGTCCCCTTTTCTCAACACCCTCTTCAGCATTTATTATTTGTAAACTTTTTGACAATAGCCATTCTTACTGGTATGATGTGATAACTCATCATAGTTTTATTTGCATTTATTTCTCTGATAAGTATCAATGATGAGCGTCTTTTCATGTGCCTATTGGCCATCTGTATGTCTTCTCTGGAGAAATGTCTATTTAGGTCTTCTGTTTATATTTTGATTGTTTTTGTTGTTGTTATTGAGTACAATCTGTAACTTTAAGTGGAGAGGGCAAAGGCATAGAGTTGTGTTCTATTAGTTAGGGTACACATTCGGCTACTGTTAACAAAGGCAAAACAAAACACAACACAGTAACTTAAATAAGATACAGTGTTTTTCTCTTTTGCATAAAAATCTGAGCAAAACCTTCCAGGGCTGATATAGCAGCTCCATAGTGTCACCTTCGGGCTCCTTGGTTATTGTTTTGTCTTCCTCAATGCCTGACTTCCTTCTTATCATCTAAGATGACAACTTTGCCCCCAACATTATGCCCACATTCTGGCAAGCTGGGAAGAGGAGAAGGGAAAGTGGAAGGCATGCCTCTTCCCTTTAGGGGCACAACCCAGAAGTTACCCATGTCACTTTTGCTTACATCCCATTGGCCAAAACTTAGTAACCTAGCCACTCTTGCTGTGATGGAAGTTGGCAAATGTAGTTATTCCCTGAGGGCCATGTACCCAGCTAATTGTGAGAGTTCTTTTACTAAAGAAGCAAGAGGAAGGTGGGTATTAGGGGACAACTAGAAGTCTCTGCCACAGTCCACGCCTTCATCACTTAAAGAGTTCTGCACGACTACTCTTCTCACTAGTGTAACAGTCAGGATTCAGCCAAGGAAGCACACCTCCATAAGACTCTACTTTTACGGGGGGAATACAATAGCATTTTGGCTTTCCAGGAATTAGCATCAGTTCAGAGCTAGAGTCCAGTAATCCCTGAAAATTTTGGTTATTTTCCCTTCCCGCAGTACATACTCACATTCATCAGTGGCTACAGGCTACTGGCAGAGAAAGAGTGATTACAAGAGTCTGCTTGAAGCATTGGTAGACAAGTTGGACAAGCTGGATAAGGGGGATAGCAGAGAAGCTAAGCATGTCTGGCTGCCAGATAGGAATGTGAGGAAGGCTCTCAGAAAGGGGTCATGAGAAGCAATTGCTTCTGGACAGCTACTACCTCTGGGGGTCTGCAGCCAAGTGTCTGGTGGTGGGCCTGGGGTTGCTGGTGGTCAGCAGGGCTAGCAGTTGGGAAAAACAAGCTGGATACAGAGTGGAGGCTGAGGACACGTGGTCTTCCAGGAAACTGTGTTCCTTACCTTTCGGTAATAATCTGGGAGTATTGGCTGCCACTTCACTCCTGCTTTCTTTCTTTTTTTTTAAATTTATTTTATTTATTTATTATTTTTGGCTGCGTTGGGTCTTCATCACTGTGCACGGGCTCTCTCCAGTTGAGGTGAGTGGGGCCCACTCCTCGCTGCGGCACGCGGGCCTCCCACTGCAGCGGCTCCCCCCGTTGCAGAGCACGGGCTCCAGGCGCGCGGGCTTAGCCGCTCTGTGGCACGTGGGATCTTCCTGGACCAGGGCTCGAACCCGCGCCCTGCATGGCAGGAGGACTCCTAACCACTGCACCACCAGGGAAGCCCCCACTCCTGCTTTCTAAATATCTTACAAGGTCCTCTTGGTTATCTCTAACCAGTATAGGGCAGAGGATTTGGGGAAACATAATTTCCACTCCAGTTTACCTAGTCTGTTAGTGCTCCAAACTCAGGGAGAGCCAAATATATGTATGTAGCGCAAAGTTCAGGGTCTCTAGGTGGAGTGCAGTTTTGCTACTTATTGCTCATGTGGCTGCTCATGATTCCCTGATTTACACCCCAGCTTCCCTCGGCTCCATGCACACCATGCAACAGTAGGGCAGTATCTTGTAACAGGATACGGGGGATCACAGGGGAGATTGGCATCTGACTTCTCAAGAGCAACTCTGGAAGCTAGAAGATGATGTAAAATGTTTTCAGAATTCTGAGAGGAGATTTATTATTTCTAGCAAAGGCAAAGTAACTGGTTCCAGACTGGTTCTAGATGGAGAAGTTGGTTCCCTCCCACTATAGATAAATAGAAAATTGGACAAAATATATGAAACAACTATTTTCAGACATCGGTAACAGGAAGTGGGTTTTGGAGATGATAAACATCCCAAAATGTGTGGCATAGCTTGGAGAAGGTAGAACTGTTCAGCTCAAAACTGGCAATTATATTCCCTTGAAAACACGGTATTAGAATTACAGGCTATATCAAAGAAAGCAAAAACAATATTGTCCCAGGCTTTGAAAGCAACCATTTTACTAAAGAGGTACCATGGCATAACAGGGGTCATCAGCTTTCAGATTCTGGTTTGCTGTATTGGGGTGGTCACCATTAAGTTATCACCACATATATCAGGTTTCATTTTGTCAGTACCTCACTTGTGAATTGATTAGGATACAGTTCTGGCTGCTATAGTTAAGACAGAAATAACAATGATTTAAACAAGATAAAAATTTATTTCTCTGTCACATAACAGTCCATGCATTAAGCAGTAGAAGACTGATAAGATGATTCCACAGAGTAGGGGACCTTGGCTCCTCCTATCTTATTGCTCTGCTATTTTCAACATGGGTCTCCTATCTCACGAGTTAAGATGGTTGCTCCAGCACCCACCAGTATGTCTTCTTTCAGGAAGGAGGGAAGAGGAAATGGAAGGCATGCCTCTACTCTTTAAGGGCACAATTATTACATTCCATAAAGCACACCTTAATCACATGTCCACACCTTGTTGTTAGGGAGGGTGGATAGTGCAGCCTTTAGCTGGGTGGCCATGTGCTCAGCTAAAGCTCAGGAGCTCTTTTACTAAAGAAAGGAGTGGAGAATAGATATTATGGAACAAGTAGTTTCTGCCACAACTGCCGTACAAGAAAACAACTTCTATAAGACAAAACAGATAGGATCTAAGGAGAATCACTCCAAAGGGTAAAAATAGGAGGAAGGAAAAGAAAAAAAGAAAAAAGAAAAGCAGGTTTCCTGGGTAGGAAATGAGCCCATCCTTAGATACCTAAGTGAGAAATCCTGTGAAACTGATATAAATTTTTATATTGTGTGTCATGCAAGTTCCTGCTTACATTTTAAAATTCCATTGTGTCACCTCTTAGCTATCCTTAAACAGTTTGTAACTCTTTTGGCATTTGCCATGTTGTAAGACATTCTGTGTCATTCCTAGCTTTGTTAACTGTCTCAAGGTGACTCTGTACGAGAAGCAAAATAGTTAAGAGAGAGCCCCTGATGCTATCGTATATATAGGTGAGAGGACCTGATGTCTGAGATTTGCTTCAGAATACTCCAGCAAAAAATAAGCAGGGGGAATAGATGAAACAAGATTGACAAAATGTTGATTTGTTGAAGCTGTGTGATGGGTGCCTGGGTGATCATAAGACTATTTTCTCTCTTTTGTGTCTGTTAAAAACTGTCCATAATAAAACAAAAGTCCAGTCCCTGAAGACAGCCAGACCTGGGTTCAAACCCTAGTTTCACTACTTACTAGCTGAGTGGCTTTTCCTCTCTATAAATTCAGTTTCTTAAAATGGGAAATGTATAGGCCAATAGGGTTCTTGTAAAGATTAAAAGAGACAAAATTTGAGGCATCTAACAAGGTCCAGCCCTTAGTAGTTGTATTAATAAGCGTGCCGACTTGCAAGCAACAGAAACTGACTTTGGTTATGGCTAATTCCTCTGACACGCAGATGTTAGTATATGCAGCAGAGGTAGGGCTTGAGCTGGGATCTCTGATTTCTAGACCTAGAGCGTTTTCTATGTTACCACATTTGTCCAAAACCTTACCTTGGTTTGGCGCTTTGCAACTTACGCCTTCAAACTTACAGGATCTTAGTTTGGGTACCTGCCTGGAACTTAGGACACTCGAGACTGTAGGGTGGCCCTGGGCTGAGGGGTGGTCAAGGGGCGGAGTTACCTCACTGACGTTCGCTGTCCGCACAGCGTGTAGGTTGCTAAGTGGAAGCTGGCGCAATACGGGCTTTACCCCAAGCAGGCGCGGATCAACCGCCGCCAGAACACACGCGTGTCCTCCCTGCCTCGCTCATTGCCGGGATAGTGTCGGGCCGGCAGCCCCAAGCTGGCTCCTGGCGGGCCGCTCGGCCAGACTCCCCCGCGGCCCAGCACGCGCTTGCCCAGCATCCAGGTTCCCGGCTCCCGCGGTTGGGCGAGTCCCGCTCCCGGTTCCTCCCTTCCCCGCAGTAAGGGGCGGGGCCACGGACCCCAGGCTCGTGATTGGCGGAATTCTAGGCGCTCCCTTTCTCCGACTCCTTCCGCGGGGTGAGAGGTCAGCGGAGCTCCGCTCTGCAGGGGCAACAATGGCGGGGCTTTGGGTCGGGGAGGCCGCGCTGGTCACAGCAGGACGGCGTGGACGGCGGTGGCTGCAGCCACTGTTGCGGAGCGCGGCGCTATGGACCCTGAAGGTGAGGAGCGCCGGGACTCCCCGTGGGCCTGGGCCTCATTGGGCTCCCAGCCCCGCACCGCCAGGCGGTGGCTAGTGCTGCGTAGAGCGCTCCGTAGGTGTCCGGGCGACATTCGGCGCCGGGTTCCGCGTCGGACCGTGCCCCTAACTCCCTCTCCCTCCGGAGTTCGCCCTGGAGCGGGGCAGAGCCGGCGTCCTTCGCCCCAGCTGTTACTCGGAGTATCATGGAGGGCCGAGCGGCCCAAGGAGCCTGTAGGCGTGAGTTTTCTGCTTTCTCGGGAGCGGCTGACAGCCACCTGGTTGTAATGTACGTGCATTTCCCGTGCTCCCGCTCTTGGGCCATGAGGTTTTGGCTTGTCTTGAGCTTTCCAGGTGTATTTTTAAGGGTCCTTATCGTTTCCATTTTCTTTTGCCTCCTTCCTGCTTTGAAGGGACACTAAATTGCTGCTCAAGTAGTGTTAGGGTTTTGAGTTTGTCTCACCTTTTAAAGTATCATAAGATGTCAGGATTGCTATTACCTTTGCTTGAGTTGAGAGCCTATTTTAATTGTATTATATCATATTATATACTGTATATGCATATTGTGAGTTTTTCTCTTCTCTGTAGTGGTTAGCCTGATGTTTGTGCTCTTCTAAACACATCTCTGCACTGAATGTTCTAGGGTTTTCATGGTGGTAGCCTTGACTTATATGTTGGAGTGTTTGTGTGTGGCTCTTAACACTTTTTCTCTTCAACATGGAGTCTCTTGTAATTTCTAAACGAAGACTGCCTAACTTACTTTATTAACAGAGTTTAAGTCACTTGAACAAATTATTTAAAATAAAGGTTTCTCTGAAAACCACCTGTTATCTTCCTTTTAAAAAAACAGGCACGTAACTTGATTTATTGTCATTTAACTTTTAGAATTGGAAGACACGTTAGAGATGATTTGGCGCATCCTACTCTTTTAAAGAGGAGGGAGCTTAGTCCCAGGTGAGAAATGTTCAGCCACAGCTGAACATGGAAGTGAAAGTAAGTCTGCAGGTGCATTAGCTTAGTGTCAGCTTTAGAATGCCCACTCTCAAAAAACCCAAAGTTTGTGTGGGCACACAATTTATTGTTTCTTAATCTTTAGTGTTCTTTCATCTTTTAATCTTTTTTGGCCACATCACTTGCAGTTGCAAAACTCTGAATGCATTTATTGATGTGTAGGAGGCAGCATGGTGTGGTGGGAAGGCATGGGCTTTGGAGTCACACAGATGAAGTTTGGTATATTAAATAAGTCATCTCTTTGGGCCTCCACTTCTTCCTTTCAGCTGTTTTTTTTTTTCCCAGCAAGTCTTTCTCTACTTCCTGTGTTCCATCTCTATGAAATGAATATAATTTCTCTTTTAGAACATTTAGTCTGTTAAGGAGACAGACAAGTGTAAAATGCTATTAGGGGAGAGGTCCTAGTGCTGTATAGAAGAAAATAAAATGGAGGGATTTGACCAAGTCTAGATTTTGAGCTTTGTGTCCTAGATACTGTTCTGGTGCTCTACTTGAATTAATTTATTCAGTCCTCACAACAGCCATATAATCCCCATTTACAGATGAAGAAATTGAGGCACAGTTTTATGTGACTTGCTCAAACCATGCCTAAGGTAAGGGAGTTTTCCTTTGGAAGTGAAAATTGAAACAAGTTTTGAAGGACAAAGTGACTTTTTTCTAGGCAAAGATAGAAGAAAGAGGTGAACGTTATATGTGAGAGAGCAGCACGTACAAAAGTCCTGGGCCAGAGGGCATGACAAGGTAGGAGAACTGAGAAAAGCCTACTGAGGCTCTGGTATTGAGATTAGATGGTGCTGGGGAGGTAGGTAGGAGTCAGACCATGCTGGGCCTTGCTGTAGGCCGTGCGTGGTTTTATGGGAAACCATTCGTGTTGGAGTTGGGAGGGATTATTACACTGACATATTTTAGTGTGGAGAGGCTGAGAGAGAAGGAAGTTGTTACTCTGTTTACTGCTGTACACTTATTGTACAACATATAAACTGATTTTTCTTACCCAGTTTCTTCCTTTTAATGTGTTGGCAGAGCCTGCATCTTGTCTATTTCTGTTTTCTTTCTTTTTTTTTTTTTTTTTTTTGGTACGCGGGCCTCTCACTGTTGTGGCCTCTCCCGCTGCGGAGCACAGGCTCCGGACGCGCAGGCTCAGCGGCCATGGCTCACGGACCCAGCCGCTCCGCGGCATGTGGGATCTTCCCGCACCGGGGCACGAACTCGCGTCCCCTGCATCGGCAGGCGGACTCCCAACCACTGCGCCACCAGGGAAGCCCTGTTTTCTTTCTTTTTAAAAAAATACTTATTTATTTATTTGGCTGCACCGAGTCTTAGTTTTTCTCTTTTGTTACTGTTTTACAAAAGATGCAGTGATAGTTTACATCTCATTGGTTGCTATTAATCTGGCACTTAGTGAAAGTTATAGTGTGTAAGAACAGTTCTATGGCAGTGGGATGGTTAGGTTTCCTAGAAGCAGAGCCTGAAGAGGGATTTTGTGCAGGTGGTAGTAGTTGAGAAGAATGAAGAAAGCAGGCTAGAGCAGGGGAAAAAAATCTAAGCAAGGAAGGGGCTCCAGATGGAAACTAGATTCAGTTTCATCCCACAGGGGAGCCCTGGAGCAGTGGTTCTCAAAGCAGGGGACTCCAGCCAGTGGCGACAGCAGCGACAGCAGCATTACCTGGGTACTTGCTAGGAATGCACATCTTCTAGCTCTGCCCTAGACCTGCCAAGTTTGGAAATCTGGGGTTAGAGCCCAGCCATCTGTTTTAACAAGCCCTTCTCCAGGTGATACTGGTGCACAGTTAGGTTTGAGAAGCACTGTTCTAGCTCAGCCCTGTGCAATAAACATAAAATGTGAGCTGCAAATGTAATTTAATATTTTCTAGCACATTAACATTTTTTTAAAAGGTTAAATATTAATGTACTTTATTTAACCCAGTATATTTAAAACATTTCAATATGTTAATGTAAAAAATTAACAAGGTTTTTTTGGTTGTTTGTTTTTGGTATTAAGTCTTCAAATCTGGTGTGTATTATACACTTGGAGTACATTGGAATTTGGACTGGCATATTTCAAGTGCTCAGAAGCTGCCTGTGGCTAGTGGCTGCCATATTGGACAGCCAGCACTAAAGCACAGATTGCAATACTAAATTGGACCCACCTTGAGATGCGGGGTGGGGGCAGCCTTTTGAACCCTGTATGAGTCAGTCATTGGCTGTGGGCTGGGAGGGATGTAGCTCCCAGGCTTGATGGAGAACTCCTGTCTAGTTGAGGCAAATGGGGCAAACTAGGGAGCAGGTGTGAGCCATGAGTAGGATACATGTACAGAGTACACCCAGAGTACACCAACTGGGGGCCTTCACCGCCTGGTGAACAGGTTCTGGATGTACACCAACATCTGCTACAGGTGGGGTGGGAGGGATGGCCTGGTTGGGGAGCTGTAGTGGAATGAGGAAGTTTTAAAGTTGATGTATATAGTTCTCTGGTGTTCCAGCTTTTACTATGGAGGCAGAGCTGGAGAATCTTGAGTTTTATTCCCCCAGTTTTATTGAGAAGTAATTGACATGAATCTTGAGATTTGATCATCTCTCTCAAATGTTACGTATTCAGCCTAGCTTGTAACAGAAGGTCTTGGCAGACAGTTGAAGATTGGGATGGCAAGTGAGGTCCTGAAGGCTAAATAGTCAATGTCTGTGAAGGAAAAGCTGTGCTTAAGTGAAAAAGCCTGACTTCCGGCAGTGTTTTTAAAGGGTTTTTTTTCTGGTCACTGTGGCTCTGTTAAAATGCTGAAAGAAATATTTGGCTGGTGCGTCCCAGCTCTGTGTCGTGAAATGTGAAAGAGAGGACCTTCGCCTGGAAGTTTTGAAAATGAAGCACTATCAAATATTTACTTTTACTTGGTAAGAGCATGTTATGGCTCCATTAATCCACAATTTTGAGGATGGTTTCTTAGAAGCATTGGTTGGCCAATAGGTTTGTTCGGGGTTTTCTGTAACATCTTATAGTAAAACCCGAATGAACTTTTTGGCCAACCCCAATAGCATGCATCCTGATAATGAATTAACCTGTCAACAGAATTGTTTTAGTATTATACACCTGAATGCCGCTGTGGTTATGTTAAGAGGAATACTTTTGGTTTGGCAGGATTAGTGTTTAAGTTCTTCTTTAAACATGAGTCTAGTGGATTTACCAGTTTGGGCTGCCACCTGAGGCCACATCCAGAATGTGAAAGTAGGTGGTCTCCTAGTTAGAAAAGGGCAGTCCTTGTTGGCAATGGCCGGAAGGCATGTGAACAGTTTGTGTACAAGCTGTACCCCTTTTTTTGGTTAACAGTTATTGTATGCTTACTTTAACATATGCAAAACTGTGCTAGGCATTTTACACATTCTCATTTAATCCTCATGGCAGCCTTATGTCCTAGATAAGTAGTTTTTATGCCCAGTTTATATGTGAGGAAAATTATGTTTAAGAAATGTCAGAGCCAGCATTTGAACCGGGGTCTGAATCTGAGTCTAGATCACAGCTCTTATATTATTACTTTTATGGGAACTCCAAAATGGCCTGGTTTTATTTATTCATTTATTTGTTTGTTTTTTTATGGCTGCGTTGGGTCTTCATTGCTGCCTGTGGGCTTTCTGTAGTTGCGGTGAGCGGGGGCTACTCTTCGTTGCTGTGTGGGGGCTTCACATTGGCTCTAGGCGCGTGGGCTTCAGTAGTTGTGGCTCGTGGGCTCTAGAGCACAGGCTCAGTAGTTGTGGCGCACGGGCTTAGTTGCTCCACGGCATGTGGGATCCTCCTGGACCAGGGCTTGAACCCGTGTCCCCTGCATTGGCAGGCGGATTCTTAACTGCTGTGCCACCAGGGAATCCCTGGCCTGGTATAATTTTAAGAAAGAAAGCTACAGCTGCATAATTGGATTTAGTTTTTGTGTACAATCTTCCATTTTCTTGGTGCTTTACCATTTATAAAGGCTTGATTTTTTTTTTTTTTTCAACAGCCCTGTAGGAAAGCAAGGGAGGTGTCATCTAGTACATTTTATAGATGGAAGCTGGAGTCCAGAGAAATTATGTGCTCAATGTTTCATACCTATGAAGCAGTGGAGCTAAGAGTTGATCCAGGTCTTGTGGCTCAGAAGGTCGTGCTACTTCCCACGTGCCACATTGCTAGCTGGCATTTCTTTTCTAAGTGTGGAAAATATTGGAAATCTTTATTCTTGCAGAAGAGAACCAATGCAGTACATTATTGGGAAGTCATTTTGCATACACTGACCTTTCTCCTTTTGGCTGTCATAGGCTAAATAGTCTTTATAAATAGAGTTGATTAAAGTTTCTCCTTTGAACACACTTGTTCTAGGAAGTATCTTAAAAGAATTTTGGACTGAGCTTGTAGCCAGTTTTTTATATGCTTAAGAAAAATAACATTAAAAATGCTATGTAGAGGTCCAAATTAGCAGAATTCTACTAACTTGTCCTTTGTATTAAAAAAAAAAATTATGTTGTAGCTCTACAAAATTATCTGATTTTTGACTTGTGTTCTTTGTAACTTTGAACTTCCATGAAGGTCTGCCAGGAGTAAACAGGAACACAAGAGAGCCGTTTTGGGGCTGACTGCAAACCAGTTTGGACTTGCTATGGGAATGGCCCAAACTCTTGTTTTCCCTCAGTAGTTTGTTATGATTGCTAGTACCGTTTCTACTTCTAGTTTCTTGGCTATCTAGGGGCATCTATGTTTTTTAAATTTTGGGGCCACATTATCACAAATTCATATGTGTACAAGCTGTATGCTTTCTTTTTTTGATAATGGTGGTAAAATATAATCTGTTAGATCTTCAGAACCAACTATTTAAAAATAGTAATAAAAAGATTTAAAAAACCCCAGTTTGATCAGTTAGGTGTAGTGCTAGTTCTTCCCCTACATTTTGGTCAGGTGTAATTTGTAAGAGTTAATTTAGTTTTAAGAACTGTGTGGTATAGACATTTTTGAGTTTTATGTTATTGGTAGTTTCCTGAAAGTAAATGTGTATTACATTGAGTCAGCTGACCCAAACATTTCTCAGAGCTTGAATTGTTCTAGGTTAGAAACTGTTCTGTTGGGACCAAGTTTAGCTTAGTCCATTTTTCATGAGACCATCTGATGAGATAGAGTCCTGAGGTTTTTATTCCCAAAGGTATTCTAGAAACTTAATTCATATTTATTCAGATCTCTGAAATTAGCTCTATTTCCACCGAATAGCTCAGCGTTTGTTGCTCTCGGACCAGTTCAGCAGTGAGATCCATGTCACCATCCTCTTGGCCCACATGTTCAGTTTGGATTAACTGCATATTCTTCATAATTGTCCGATGCTTGCACATGTTAGAATCTCTGTACTAAGCTCTTGTTTTTTGAATAATAGTGGTGTAGGTTAGTAGGGACCTTAGAGAAAACTCATCTGAGCTTTCATTTCTCAGTAGAGGGCGGAGGAGTTAAAGTGGTTTGCTCAAGTCCTAGAAATAGTGTCAGCTGAGCTAGGGTTAGAACTCAGGTTCCTTGGTTTCTTCTCCCAGAGTTCTTTCCCAGGCGGTATTCTGGGACGTGTTCCCTTCCCCAGACATAAACATCGCTGTTTATTCTCTCTCTCCAAAGCTAATTAGAATACCTAAAATGTCTACCCCAGATTGTGTTTTGTCTCTGGAAGACTCACATTTGGTTTTTGCCATCAGGAATCAGTTACGCCCTTTATTTGTTAGTGACTAAAGACACAAGTATGATTTTGCCTTTTGTAAAAGGATATGTTGACATGTTCCTACAACAGAACATTATGTGCCTTATGATATTAGGAAAAATTTGTAAAACTGTAAACTGTTTTGTTTCATTTTATAAAATTGATAGGAAGCTGGTATGCTATTTACTTTCTTGTGTAAATATCCTAGCGCTACCTTGCAGCGGAATAAATGTGAGAAATTCCCACGTAGGTTTTGCTTTTCTTTATATTTAGAGTTTGCTTTCTGCATTGGCTGAGGCTGTAAACACAAGATCTGATTTTTAGGGGAGGGAGTATTATCTTTATCCTATTAAGTTTGATATAAGAGTAAAGTTCGCAGATTATAGCTATTCTGCTGAGGGCAGTGGAAGACTGAATTTTTATTTGAACACATAGGAGTGGTGAGACCCCCTTGGTAGATTGTTTTTTACCCCAAATCATATCTTTGCACAGATGTTATTGTTAATGTGGGAAGTGCCACTATTTGTATTATCTCAAAATAAAAAACTTCAGAATGCTTTTAATAGATCTGTGCTTAAATCTTGTTACTCTTGCAGCCTAGCCCTTGTGACTTGAAAACTTAAAATTCTTGAGACTCAGTTTTCTCATTTTTAAAATTGGGACTAATACTCTTGAACTCACAGGGATGCTTGCATGACTATGAGAGTGAGTTTTGTTCTGTGAAAGAGACACAGTAATAAAGTCAATTTTCCCATTCTCAGTTCATTGTTCATCATCAGTCCTTTTTACTTGGTAATGTAGGTTTTGTTTTGTAAAGTGTATCTACTGCATTCACTTTTGCATAAAGATTACATTTTGTAATTTGGGGCTATATATTTCTAAAAAATAACTATACATCTTTTTCATTTTAAAATGTTATAAAAATTTTTTGCTTCGTATTTGAGTTATGATATTAGAAAATTCTCCGACGTAGTACCTGTTGCCTTTTGCCCCTGTCCACCCACCCCCCTTTTTTTTGGCTGTGCTGGATCTTGGTTGCTGCTCGCGGGGTCTTTAGTTGCAGCGAGCTGGGGCTACTCTTCCTTGAGATGTGTGGGCTTCTCATTGCGGTGGCTTCTCTTTGTGCGGAGCATGGGCTCTAGGCGTGCGGTTTCAGTAGTCGCAGCACATGGGCTCAGTAGTTGCGGCTCATGGGCTCTAGCGCACAGGCTCAGTAGTTGTGGCGCATGGGCTTAGTTGCCCCTCAGCACGTGGGATCTTCCCGGACCAGGGGTCGAACCTGTGTCCCCTGCATTGACAGGTAGATTCTTAACCACTGGACCACCAGGGAAGTCCCCCACCACCTTTTTTTTTCTTGGTCTACCTTCATCAGTGACTACTGGCTGAATTATTTTCTTAAACTTTGGCTATAACCTTTATTAGTGATTATTCTTAATGTTTTAAAGGCTTAAGATATACTTTTTTTTTTTTTTTTTTTTGGTACGCGGGGCCCTTCCTGTTTTTGGCTCTT
>NW_020171825.1:1053242-1082694 GCF_003031525.2 Neophocaena asiaeorientalis asiaeorientalis | reverse complement strand
TTTTTTTTTTTTTTTTTTGCGGTACGCGGGCCTCTCACTGTTGTGGCCTCTCCCGTTGCGGAGCTCAGGCTCTGGACGCACAGGCTCCGGATGCACAGGCTCCGGATGCACAGGCTCAGCGGCAGTGGCTCACGGGCTCAGCCGCTCCACGGCATGTGGTATCTTCCCATACCGGGGCACGAACCCATGTCCCCTGCATCGGCAGGCGGACTCTCAACCACTGCGCCACCAGGGAAGCCCCCAAGATATACTTTTTCCACAAACATTTATGGTAATGAATTAGAAGTGAACTTGATTATTAGTATTACCTTTTCATTTTTATTTGCCAAACCATGTTTATACCAGAATAAGTAAAATAAGAAATCATGTTTAAGACATTAGCAAATAAAAAATAATATTTTGTTATTTTCTGGCCGCTGTTAAAATTGAAGCTCTTTGAATGCCAAGTCACTTGTTTTATGTTGTATAAAGTTCTGCATGGTATGTGACATTCTGATCCTGCCATGTCAGTCTGCATGATCAGAAAGACCTTTCTTCTAATTTTACTTGACCCATTGACTCTTATTATACTTTTCTGGAGATTGTTTTGATGCCTTTGGTTTCCTCATGTGTGCCAAGGGGATGTGTCTAGTTATGATTTACCTTCTATAGTTATGGTATGTTGCTTAGAACTACATATATTGATTGATGAAACACTGTAGCTAGAAGCATACTGGAAGAATTACCCTGAAAAATATTTACTTGAAAATAAACTTGAAAATGAAGGAACTTGAAAAATAAAGTTCATTCAAGTATCTGTAGTTTATTTCACTTTCTTTTTTTTCTTTTGATAGCATGTTCCACATTATTCAAGACAGCATTTAGTGGTGTCTCGTAGTCTCTGTTCAGTGGGATATGATTCTAATGAAAAAGTAAGTATTTAAAAAATACTTTTAACAGTTAAGTTATAATGGTTTTACTTTGTTGTCTCCACGTTATGTTCACTGGGTAGATTAAATTTTATTGATGCTGTGTAATTATTTATTGCTCTACATCATAGGTTTTATAAGTGCTCAGTCTTTGTTCCTTTTTTCATTGTGGGCCACAACCTGAGTCTTTAAATTTTGTATTTTTACCTATACCACAAATCGAATAAATTTACAATGTGTTTCCCTTGTTTTCAGCAGGATCACTAATACAACATTCTTTCTTAGACTAGGCAGTTGAGAGATTTTGATTAAACTATTGGGTTTTTTTTTCATTTACTTAATATTTGTAAGATTCATTTTGAATGAAGGCAATTATGGGTATTGTAAATTTTGGGACAGGGAAATTCCAGTTAAAATCTTGATACATGATAATGTTTGAGGCTTGTAAGAGGAGAGATAAAGGAACTAGAAGTGGTGATTGGAGGTGAAACATGATTTGGTGACAATAAAGGCATCAAAGAAGGCAGAAGAAGAGTTTTGGTTAAGATGAGATGGTTCAAGTTGAATGTCCTTAAAGTAGAACTAATATGAATGATTATCTGAGAATGAAATAGTCTTCTAACTTGTTGGTTGACGTATGCAAAACTACTCAAAAGAATCTGGAGGCTCGGGGAAAAAAGGGTGTATATCACTGCAGTTCAAAAGAAATACATTGTGAACACAATTGTAGGGCATATGTAATTTTATGTTTTCTAATAGCCACATTAAAAAGAAACAGGTGTTTTATTTTATTTTATTATTTTTTATGTTTTGGCCGTGCCACAAGGCATGAGGGATCTTAGTTCCCCGACCAGGGATCGAACCTGTGCCCCCTGCATTGGAAGCGTGGAGTCTTAACCACTGGATCCCAGGGAAGTCCTGGCATTGATAATACAGTGTTTAAAACTTGCACCAGTATACTCTGGTTATGTCATATCATGGTGTGTTTTGACACAAATACCCAGGTGTGAACTCTGGCTTTACTGCTAGTTAACTTTGCCGGTGACTTAGGCAAGTGATCATGCTTCATCAAGCCTCAATTTTCTCATTTTAAAATTGGGATTTTATCAAAACTGACCTCATAGGACTCTTACGAGGATTAAATGAGGTAGTACGCAGAAGGGATTTCCCACAGTACCTGGCATGTAGGTAATGTCAGCTGCTTAATATCCTTAACTGTTTTGTTCATTCAGTTTTGTACATTTGGAAACGGAAGCTTAAAACCCACAATAGTAAGTGTAAGCTGGGTGTAAACGCAAGACTGTCTTTCTCCTGAGCTGGTGGGTTTACCCACTGTGCTGTACTCCTTCTCGGAAGTGCTTGGTGAGTGACTCGGGATCTAGAGTTCTGCCATCATTCCTCCAGATACCCAGTGGAACAGGCCAGCTCAGCCTTTCTCTTGGTCCCTGAATGGAGAGAAGTGTCCTTGCTGGTTTTAGATGCCAGCTATGATCTAAACATAGGGAAGGGAAAAAAGGAAGGAGGGGTAGAGAGAGAACGGATTAAAAGAAAATAAGTTAAAAAAATTCTCATGAAACTTCCAGTGTGTTTCTTACCCCATGACAGCAATAGCAAAGGTATAAAACAGTTGCTACACACCCCAGTGTTCATAGCAGCATTATTTACAGTTGTCAAGACATGGAAACAACCTAAGTGTCCATCACCAGATGAATGGATAAAGAAGATGTGGTATATGTACACAATGGAATACTACTCAGCCATAAAAAGGAATGAAAATTGACCATTTGCAGCAACATGGATGGACTTTGAGGGCATTTTGCCAAGTGAAATGTCAAAGACAAATACTATATGATATCACTTATATGTGGAATCTAAAAGATACAACAAACTAGTGAATATAACGTAAAAGAAGCAGAGTCACAGATACAGAGAACAAAGTAGTGGTACCTGTGCTGCGGGCAACATAGGGGTGCAGCAGTGGGAGGTACAGACCATTGGGTACCTCAGTACCCAGTAGTTTACCTCAGTACCCAACAGGCTCAAGGATGTATTGTACAACACAGGGAATATAGCCAATATTTTGTAACAACTGTAAATGGAAAGAAACCTTTAAAAATTGTGTAAAAATAAAAAATTAAAAAAACAAACAGTTTCTGCAAAAGTTCTTTATCTCTCATGGTACCTGAAAGCCCCCTGGCTTCAAGGATTCAGGTTCCTGGCTTAAAGTTGTTGTTTTTGATTTTCCCCTTAGAGTATCTTCGGAGTGTCTTGTATACGGCTCTCCAGATACAGGATAAAGTCCCAGGTCTTTAAATGACATGAATGAGATGAAATGAAATGAAAGAAGGTCCTTTCTTAATCCAGCCTTTTTACCCCAGCGTTATTTGCCACAGTGCCCGCATACTTGTTTTGTGCTTGAGCTGTCTTAAAAATTACTTGTAGTTTTTCAGTGCTACCGTCTGCTTTTAACGTCACTGCCTTAACACATGCTGTTCACTCTCTCCCTTCGCTGCACTTAACACAGCCGTGTTGTAGCGCTTAACACATTTTGTTGTGATTGTGCCATTATCGAATGCACTTGATCGAATGCGCTTGCTGTTCACCTGTAATTGTTGATGTAGAGGGAGAGATTGGTTTAGGGAATTCCCTGGCGGTCCAGTGGTTAAAACTCTGTGCTCTTATTGCCAGCGGCCCAGGTTCAATCCCTGGTCTGGGAACTAAGATCTCACAAGCCACATGGTGCGGCTCTCCCCCGCAAAAAGTTGGTTTAAATTTACTTGTATGGGGACTTCCCTGGTGTTCCAGTGGTTAAGACTCCACGCTTCCACTGCAGGAGGCGCGGGTTTGATCCCTGGTTCTGGGAAGTAAGATCCTGCATGGAGCATGGCGCAGCCAAAAAAAAAGGCTAATTAGAAAAATTATTTGTATATATATTCTTTTATATGCATAGCCTACCTGGAAGAATATTCAGGAAACTAGTAGTAGTTGCCTTTGGGGCAAGGGCCTAGGTGTCCCTACAGTGTGTCCCCTTGTGTACCTTCTGAATTCTGAACCATATTCATCTGTTATTTAGTTAAAAGAAAATCTTAGGTATGGAAGATTAATTGATACTAGCTTTATTGAGCTTGTGTACTAATTGGTAATCCATTAATAGTCTTATATTAGTCAGGGTTCTTCAGAGAAACAAAACCAGTAGGAGACATAAGGAGATTTTTTTTACTGGCTCACATAATTATGGAGGCTGAGAAGTCCCACCACAATCTGTTGTGGCGAGCTGGAGACCCAGGAAAGCTGGTACTGAAATTCTAGTCCAGGTTCAGAGGTCTGGGAACTAGGGGGGCTGATGGTGTAAGTCCCAGTCCAAGGCTAGAAGAAGACCAGTGTTCCAGCTCAATCTGGCAGGCAGAACTAATCCTCCCTTCCTCCACTTTTTAGTCTGTCAGGCCCTCAGTAGGCTGGATGATGCCCACCCACACTGGGGAGGGCTGTCTGCTTTACGGAGTCCACTGATTCAATGTTAGTCTCCTCTAGAAACATGCCCACAGACACCGCAGAAAAAACGTTTAATCTGAACACCGTGTGGACCGATAAAGTTGCACGTAAAACCAACTATCACAAGCCCTGAACAGAGATGAATAGAAATGTGTGAGGTGCAGTGATCATTTTGGTACAGATTTATCCCTGTTGGAATCACAGTCCTGGGTTTGTAATCTGGTTTGTGGCCCAAACGAGTGAATAACAATGCTCTAGCTAACGCCTACTGAGTATATATTATGTGCTAGGCACTACTCTAAACACTTTAAGGGTGTTAATATTCCCACAACCTCTTGTGGCAGGTGCTATTCTTACTCTCATTTTACATACCAGGAAATGAGGGTTCAGGAGGATGACTTGTCCACAGAAGAACATGTGGTAGTGTTGGGATTCCAACCTGGACAGTTTGGCTCCAGACTGGCTCTTAACCATTATTCTGCTTCTTGGATAGGGATTAGGGTGGAATTTGTACTCCGTGTAATATTATGATGTCAATAATTTGTTATATTTGCTGCAACAGTTGCTTAATGTGTAACTTCCAGTGTTTGTGCTGCTTTTATCAGATGTAGTCTGTTTAATACTTAATAAAAATTCACATTTTAAAATGCAGTTCAAGGAAGTATGAACACTTGTTTTCTTAGAATATGCTTATTGTTTAACAGGAATTTACCATGAGCAGATGAGAATAGAAAGGCAGATGATTATATAGCCTCACGCCTGAGGTGAGATTAGGATATTTTAAGGGCCCATCTGCTCAGGGCTCTGAATGACTTAGGATTCTATCAAATTAGGAATTTACCAGTTTTAAGGTCGAGGCTTGTCTCAGTTTGGTGGAATAAGCCATGTGTGATATAAAGGTTAAATCAAGACTTTAAAGGCCTATTCCAGTTCTGAGATTCTGTGATTACCTGTTGGGTTAAAATATAGCTTTAAGTTATATGAGTACGTTTTTTTTTTTTTTTTTGTGGTACGCGGGCCTCTCACTGTTGCGGCCCCTCCCGCTGTGGAGCACAGGCTCCGGACGCGCAGGCTCAGCGGTCATGGCTCACGGGGCCCAGCCGCTCTGTGGCATGTGGGATCTTCCTGGACCGGGGCACGAACCCGTGTCCCCTGCATCGGCAGGCAGACTCTCAACCACTGCGCCACCAGGGAAGCCCAATATATGAGTACTATTAAGATTATATATAACTTTTCTTTTAGAAATATAACTAAAGCTTAAAAAAATAGTTCCATTTAACGTGTAACAATTCACTAAGCTAACAGTCGTTGTGTACTAAAATGTGTTGCATCCAAATTACTTATAATTGTTTGTGTGCATTTCTTTAAAAGGATTAGCCTGTACACGTTTAGAGTAGGGAGAGAACCTTGTTAAATAGTTTCCCATTAGAATGTTATCAATTTATATATGTGGAAGTCAAGAGATTTCAATTTACAGAGATTGATTTGCTTAGAGTCAAATAGATCATTAATGGCAAAGCTGGGCTTAGAAATTAGGTCTCTAGCCCCACACAGAATGGAACTTCTTTTTCTATTATATGGCCTCAGCTGTTTAAAAATTTGGTGCTTATTCAAACTTAACATTGTACTCAAATAGCATAACCTGCTTTGTCTGGGAATCTTTGGAAATAAGCATAAATAGTATCTGTTCTCATTTATCAAAAGTATCATTTAATGCTGTGGCCCAATCCCAAAGAGATAGCATATAAATTATATCAGACTTCCCTTTGATAAACATAACACTTAGAATTTCCCTGAATTTAGAAAATAAGTAAATTCTCAAGCAATTTCTTCTAAAGTTCCTTAGTATTCTGAAATATCATTTGAAGATTATCTTTTGGCAAGAGAATTTAGTCTCCTTTTGAATTATCTAACCTAGTCAATTGATGCTTTAAGAGGATAATTATAATGCCAGATACTACCAGATGAGTTTAGTAGCAGCCTGGTTGTAAATGAACATATGTGTAGTAGTTAATACTACTGTAGGAAGTAATGTTTATTAGGATCATGCCCAATGGTAATTGTGGAAAAGCTTGGTGTTTTCTGGTCCCAAAGCAAGAGTAACAATTTCTTATGTGTTTTTTCTCTTTTTAGACTTTTGATAAAATTCTTGTTGCTAATAGAGGAGAAATTGCATGTAGGGTGAGTGGAATTTTAATCTTATTTTCCATTTTACTCTGTGAATTTTATTATTATTAAATCCCTTTATGAATTACTATTAATAGATAACATTAATGTACTTTAATATAGGTTATTAAAACTTGCAAGAAGATGGGCATTAAGACGGTTGCCATCCACAGTGATGTTGATGCTAGTTCTGTAAGTATATTTGCTTTGTTTGAATTGGGACCTTATTTTGGATCAAATAGAAAAAAGTGAAAGATGTAGGTTTTTTTTGTTGGCTTGAAAAGGTACACAATTAAAAAAAAAACCTGTTTAATTACTCACTCTTGTATTAAGCAAAATGGGAGCATCATAATGTCTTCAATATGTATCTTAACTCTTTTATTTTCGAGGCTTTAAAAGCCTAGAATAGAATAAAAATTTGGTAAACTGATTCTGGTCACCAAGTACATTTAAGCAAAGCATGAGAAAGTTAGATTCAAAGATTAATGAAATGTGTTTTTTAAAAAAAATTTATTTATTTTTGGCTGATTTGTGTCTTTGTTACTGAGTGCGGGCTTTCTTTAGTTGCAGCGAGCGGGGGCTACTCTGTTGTGGTGCACGGGCTTCTCATTGCGGTGGCTTCTCTTGTTGCGGAGCATGGGCTCTAAGTGCGCAGGCTTCATTAGTTGTGGCTCGTGGGCTCTAGAGCGCAGGCTGAGTAGTTGTGGTACACGGGCTTAGTTGCTCCGTGGCATGTGGGATCTTTCCTGACCAGGGCTCGAACCCGGTCCCCTGCATCGGCAGGTGGATTCTTAACCACTGTGCCACCAGGGAAGCCCTAATGAAATGTTTATACAGTGCTGCCTTATGGGAGCACATTTCCGCACAGGATAACTCCACTGTCACTCGGGATGCTGTAATTGTTTAACCTTCCTAAATGCTTTACCATGTGCAGCTGAAAGTTTGAAAAATCAAAGTTAGGCTAATGCTAATTGGACATGAACAAAAGAAGGTATAGCGTAAAGCAGTGACTGATATATAATTTTATTGGGGATTTTTATCAAAACAGGCATTTTTAGCAGTAATAAACTATGAATGAGTAGAAAAAAATCCCATGGGAAAAGTGTATGAATTATTGGAACTGTATGACATGAAATGTAAATAGTTGTACTTTGATATAAGTTACTGTTTTTCAGACTGATATATAATTTTATTGGGGATTTTTATCAAAACAGGCATTTTTAGCAGTAATAAACTATGAATGAGTAGAAAAAAATCCCATGGGAAAAGTGTATGAATTATTGGAACTGTATGACATGAAATGTAAGTAGTTGTACTTTGATATAAGTTACTGTTTTTCATTCTTTCACACAACTTCTGATAACAGGACCTATTGGTAATGTCAGCTTTTATCGTATAGTAATTTAATGCAAAGAATTTTCAGTCTTTGTGATTTTAAAATTTTATCTAGAAGTATGTTGTTCCTGTTGTCTTATTGTGACTCTCTTCCTTTTTTAAAAAGCAAAATGGAAATGATTGCAAGCTACTCTAATTTCCCCAGAATAAAGTTTAAGTATTTATATTATCTAGTTTATTTGGCTGGTACATTTAAAATATTTATCCTTTACTTTAAAAGTAATTAAGCAGTTAAAAAAACTTGTTTTGCGTATGTACTGTTTGATTTGTTTTGAATATTAGTTTCTGGCTTCTTTACTAATAATCTGTTTTAACTGTGATAGTTTCAGTAGTTTATATTCCTCACAAAATATTCATGAAATAATGAGAAAACTGTTGCTTTAATGTCATTCTTGATTGGTAAACTAAGGCATTTACCAATAGTGAAGCTACTTCAGAAAAAAGTTTGTGTTACTGTCAAGCCAGTAGTAGATTTAAAATTCACTCTTCTCATCTTGTGTTTATTTTTCAGTGTATTAGCTCAGGCTGTGTTTTCATTCATGGGTAAATTGAGAGAAAAATGTTTGAATTGTGGACAATCACTGTTTTTATTTCAAGCCTAACAACAAACTTTCACTTGTAATTTTTTTTTAATATCACAGTATATAGTTAATTCTCTATGCTGTGTTCTCATAGAGGTGACTGTCGGCATATAGCCAAAATTATTTATATTTCAGCTTTTTCCTATTTGTTTATATTTCAATGTGGTATTACAGAATAATCTACTTCTGTAAGCTGTTGCTCCAAACAGCATGACTAACTTTTCTCACTGTTACATTTCTAGCTTTGTGGACACTTTCCAGACTTTGGCAAAACTGGTTTCAAAAGAGTTGGTTTGAGTTTTAAGTCTTTGTCATTTATCCTTCCTGAAGCAGAGGTGGTAGTTTTTATATTTTAAAGATATTTAGTCACTTTTTTTTTTTTTAAACCAGAGATTATGACATATAGTTTAAAATAAGATTTGCCAGGCCCCACGATGGGAAGCAAGCAGTGCATGCTTGGTCAAAACTTCCTCTTCATATGACCTCCTGTAAGTCAGTTTCTAGAAAGATACTATAAGTAAAAGCAGGATAATAATGATGGTTAGAATGTTCAAAGTTTGATTTAAGCCTTAGAAATAGGGCCAGATTTGCTATTTGGTTTCTGCTTCAGCCTCGAGAAAGATAAAAAGGTGAATTCCTCTAACAGCATATTTTGCTTCTTTAACATGTGATCACAAAGGTTACCATCATATCTAATGAACTGTATAATATCGGTATTATGAACAAGGCATGCTATTCAGATGTATTATAAATGTTTCAATATTGATTTTCAAGAGGTGAGCATTTTCAGTGTTACTTGGAGTAAAAAAATCTTATATGCTTCATGTGTTAATTTCATAAATTGAAATGTAAATACTATTATAGTAGGAAAATACTGCAACAGTTGATTGTGAAAACTATTAATTTTATGTTAAAAACAACTAATTTTTAAGCAGTTAATCAGGGGAAGAAGACTAACAGTTATTACAACTATTAAGTGGTAAGTCACACAAAGAAGGAAAGCCAAGTAACTTGCAAACAGTGAATGTTGAATGGGAAAAAGTTGGCTTTTAAAGACCATTATGCAGTTTTCTTCCATGGGTCCCTTCCATTAAAATGGTGCATTCCCCCCCTTTTAAAATTAATTTTGGGGGGGTGAATCCACGTGCAGGTTTTGTCCCACAACAACCTCTCATGTTACTAACATTTTTGCATTCACCAGTGAAAATTGCCTGACACTGTGATTACTTTGGTTGCTTTTGTCATCTTTGCTGTCTTTTGAAGAATCTTTTGGGTCTACTGCTCCTTTTTGAATCTGCCTGGTTTTTTTTTAAAAGCACAGTTTATTTTTATTTTTGGCTGCGCCATGTGGCTTGCGGGATCTCAGTTCCCTGACCAGGGATTGAGCCCGTGCCCTTGGCAGTGAAAGTGCAGAGTACTAACCCCTGGACTGCCAGGAAATTCCCTGCCTGATTTTTGTATTGTCTTTTTGCTTAAGTATTTGAGTCCTTTCCTGTCTTATTTATAGCATACTTTTTTTTTTATAGCATACTTATTTTAAAGGTTCTATCGTTTTGTTACTTTACTTCAAAATCTTACGTATCTATTTATATTTCTGACTCTTCCTCACAATGGATTGTTTCCTCACATGTGTAGATTTTGTCTTGTGACCTCATATTTGGTATCTTTATTGTTGAACTCCACATGGTTTGGGTTGTCCGGGGTATCACTGACTAATTTTTATATTAATTTCTTGGCGCAAAGGTTGCTGAATTATGAGGATGGGGCAAAACCAGATGAAACTACACACACACACACATGTTTCTAATTTCCTCTGGAGACTTTTTCCTTTACTTTGAAGCACAGCTGATAATAAGTATGTCTTCTCCCTACTTAGTAGATTATTGAAACCCCACCCCCCTTCACTGAGGATGTAGTCTTTGTTGTGCCATGTGGGATCTAGCTCCCCAACCAGGGGTCGAACCCGGGCCCCCTGCACTGGAGCGTGGAGTCTTAGCCACTGGAGCACCAGGGAAGTCCTGAGGATGTAACCTTTGAGCAACATGGCCTTATGTAGGAGTTTTCCTTCAAATCTTCAGCTCACAATTGGTTCCTTTCTCTGAGAGTTAAAACTCAGTTCTGTAGGTTATTCAGATCCCCACTTATACTCTCCAAGATTAGTGGTATCGACTCTAGTGGATACTGTCTGGCTTTTAGCTGCTTCTTCATTTTTTTTTTTTTTTTTCTTCTTCGTTTTTGATCCCTAGGGATTGCTTGTGGTTCTTGTAAGCCAAACTGTTCATTTAAAGAAGTTTGATATATTTAATCTGGGATTTTTAGGTGCTTCTAGGGAGGGTTTGCAGTTATCAGTCTAGTTCGCTTATTGTTGGATTGTCTTAAAATAGGATGATATCCTATTCTCTGTTGAGGAAGTTCTCTTGCTTTCTTTGAGAAGACTGACCCAGAGCAGTCTCAGAGTCAGGCTTTACCCAGGAAAACAGTTCATACGTATTGATGAGATTAGTGCAACTGCATCCAGAGGATGAAGCCAGAGTCAACGAGCAATGTAAAGTACTCCAGTGGGAAATGGTCAGGGCCAGAGAGAGCAAAATAGGGGTTAAGCCTCTTATCAAGTCATGAATTGTCTTTTATGTATCATTCTCCAGGCCCTTATTATTCTTTGAAAAGATTTGGGGAGAATGGTTTATGAGGGGAAAATGGTCCTAGTGGAAAACTATCCTGCTGGGATTGTGATAGGCATTGTGTTTTATCTGTAGATCAGTTTGAGAAATATCTTTATCTCAACATTTTTAAGTCCTCCTATACATGAGCATGGATATTCCATTTGATGATGTTCCACTTATCTACGTTGCTTTAATTTCTTTCAACAATGTTTTGTAGTTTTCAGAGTATAAGTTTTGCACTTACTTTGCTGTATTTATTCCTAAGTATTTTAATATTATTTCTGAGGCTATTAGAATTGCAATTTCATCCTCATTTTTTTTTTTTGGCCTCACCATGCAGCTTGCAGGATCTTCGTTCCCTAACTAGGGATTGAACCCGTGCCCCCTGCAGTGGAAGAGTGGCGTCCTAACCACTGGACCGCCAGGGAATTCCCTAGAATTGCAATTTTTTAATTTCAGTTTTTATTGTTGATTGCAGGTATATAGGAATACAATTGATTTTTTTTTTTTTTTTTTTTTTTTTTTTTTGTGGTACATGGGCCTCTCACTGCTGTGGCCTCTCCCGTGGCGGAGCACAGGCTCCGGACGCGCAGGCTCAGCAGCCATGGCCCATGGGCCCAGCTGCTCCACGGCATGCGGGATCCTCCCAGACCGGGGTGCGAACCCTCGTCCCCTACGTCGGCAGGCGGACCCTCAGCCACTGCGCCACCAGGGAAGCCCCAATTGATTTTTTAATAGTGATTTTGTGTCCTGCAACCTTGCTGAACTTGTTTATTAGTTCTAATAGTTTCAAAAAATATAATAGATTCCTTGGGATTCTCTCTAGAAGATCATGTCATGTGTAAAGAGAGATAGGTTTACTTCTTTCTTTTCTAACTGGATGCTTTTTATTTCATAGTCTTGCCTGATTTCCCTTGCTTTAATTTCCAGAATGATACTGAAGGGGAATGGTGAGAGCAGACATCCTGTTTTGTTCCTCATCTTTGGGGGAAAACATTCAGTATTCCACACCTAAGTTTGATTTAGGCTCTGAGATTTTCATAAATTCCCATTATTAGGTTGAGGAAGTGCCCTGCTATTCCTAGTTTGTTGAGAGTTTTTGTCATGATTGAGTGTTGGATTTTTACAAATGCTTTTGCTGTGTCTACTGAGATGATAATGTGGTTTTTATCCTTTATTCCATTGATATGGTATATTACATTAATTAATTTTTGGATGTTAAACTAGCCTTGCATTCCTAGGATAAATCACACTTGGTCATGATGTATAGTCCTTTGTGTATATTGCTGGATTCAGTTTGCTGGTGTTTTGTAGAGAATTTTTATCCATGTTTATAAAAGATATTGGTCTATAGATTTCTTTTCGTTTGATGTTTTTGTTTTTGGTATCAGAGTGATACTGGCCTCATAGTATAAGATGGGAAGTGTTCTCTCATCTTCTGTTGTTTTGGAGGAGTTTGTGAAGAATTGGTATTAATTATTCCTGAAATGTTTGGTGAAATTCACCAGTGAAGCCATCTGGGTCTGAGCTTTTCTCTGTGGGTAGTTTTTGATTACTAATTCAGTCTCTTGTAGATTTATTGAGATTTTCTATTTCTTCCTGAGTTAGTGTCTATAGTTTGTCTTTCTAGGAATTTGTCCATTTCATCTTAAGTTATTGTTTATTATGTGATTGTTTATAGTATTTTTTTAATCATTTTTATTTCTATAAGGCTGGCAGTAATGTCTCTTTCATTCCTGGTTTTAGTTATTTGAGTTTTTTCATGTTTTCTTTGTCATTTTAGCTAACGGTTTTCAGTTTCATTGACCTTTTCAAAGAACCGACTTTTGGTATCATTGATTTCTCTCTTTTTAAATTCTCTATGTCATTTCTATTTACACTAGTTTTTGTTTCCTTCATTCTGCTCGCTCTGGGTTTAGTTTGCTCTTTTAAAAAATAGTTTCTTAAAGTAGAAAAACTAGATTGTTTTGAGGTCTTTTTAATATAGGTGTTTAACCGTTCATTTTTCTCTATTGTTTTAGCTGCATCCCATGTTTTGACATATTGTATCTTCATTTTCATTTCTGAAAGTAATTTCTGGTTGCCCTTTTGATTTCTTTGACCCACTTGTTATTTAGGAGTTTGTTGTTTAATTCTACATATTTATGAGTTTCCCAAGTTTATTTCTATTATTGATTTCTAATTTCCTTCTTTTTTGGTCAGAGAATGTGTTTTCTACTGTTTCTATCCTTTAAAATTTTTTGATGTTTGTTTTATGGACTAGCATATGATCTGTCCTGGAGAATGTTCCATGTGAACTTAAGAATGTGTATTCTGCTGCTGCTGGGTGGAGTGTTCTATAGATGTCTTTTAGGACTGGTTGGTTCATAGGGATATTTAAGTCATCTGCTTCCTGGCTGATCTTCTGGTTGTTCTATTCATTATTGAAAGTGGGGTTTAACCTGGTTTTAAAAGCCTTTAAAAAATGTTAGGTAGTTATTCAGTTTTGCTCAGTTTACAAAACTGGTGACAAATAATTGTGTGTAGGCCTGCAACTCTGTGCATGAAAGCACCTGAATAAGGTAGGAAATAATTGACTAAAGGACTCTTGAGTGTCCAGGCCTAGAGATTCTTGCAAGGATTCTTTGAAATTTTCAGGAAGCAAGAAATTTTTTAAAGAAATTTTGACACTATTTAAATTGCTCTAGACTTAGAGAAAGAAAAATAGATTTCCATTTCTTTTTATGAAACCAGCATAGTAATTCAGAAATCAAAATCTGGGCAAAGATAGTAAGCAAAAAATAAAATTACAATGACTGTAATTATATATTGATAGAAGAATCCTAAGTAATAGAAAATAGAATAAAATTTATTTAAGTAATATGCTGCAGTCATGCAGAGTGTATTCATGACATTTCAGTATGGTTCAATGTTAGACACTATTAATTTAATTAAATATACTAATAAGTTAGTGGAGGAAAACTATATGATCATCTTGATGGAAGCCTAGATGTCATGTAAAAGACATTCACTGTCTTCTTGTAAAATCCTTAGTAAAACAGGATTAAATAAATACTGCCCTCCCAGAATGAAGAGGTCATACCTCATAGGAAGCATTCTCATGGAAGTCAGGATGAAGACCCATACATTTACTGTCACCACTAGTATTTAATAGCATCCTAGAAGTGCTCGGCAATGCAGTTAGGCAAGAGTTATAAAATGGTGGACAGGAAAGGCAGAAATAATAAAATTGTATCGAGTTTCTAGTTATACCGGCAACTGAACAACTCTTTAGAAATAGTAAGAAAAGTGTCTGTGGTAGTTAAAAAATAAATACAAAGAAATCTGTAGCTTTCCTAAATATCAACAAGGTAGAAAATACAACTTAAAATTTAACCTCCTGGAAGTAGTGGCAAAGATAAAACACTTTATGATATGAATTTAAAATGAATTCGTATGACTTATATGAGAACTTCTTATTTTTATATAAGGAAACAATATTGTGAATGCTAGTTATTTCTAGATCTATGTTTTTGTATTAAATCCTAATAAATGTAATAATGTAACAGTGGTGGGGGGGGGATTGACAAAGGAGTAAATATGCAAGAATGGCCTAGACAATTTTGAGGAAAATTGAAGAGGGAACTGTACTAACAGATGTTAAAAAAATATTGGGGACTTCCCTGGTGACCCAGTGGTTAAGACTCCACGCTTTTACTGCACGGAGCATGGGTTCGATCCCTGGTCACGGAACTAAGATCATGTGTGCCACACAGGGCCAAAAAAAAAAAAATTGTAATACCTTATAAAGTGAAAATTATTAGGACCATTACATAAAATTTTGGAGCAAGATGAGACACATTTATGAAATAAATTGATTAGATTTTAGGTAGAGGGCTGATGTGGGAGATTTTATTTAAGAGGACCTTATTAATACTATATTGGCTTAGAAGGCAGGAAAGGTGGATTGTAGGGTTTTATGCCACTAATGTACTGTGATTTTAGGTAGTCCCAGAGAAGTTAAGAAATGATAAGGAATGAGAAATGTTTGATGGTTTTGGTGCCTGGGACTTTTTAAATGGGTAGGTAGGTTTTCATTAGTTTGGTGAATAGTGGGAACAAATAATTATGAGAATTTAGAGATTGTTGTGTTTGTACTTCTCAAAATGCTTGTTAGATAACTTCATTTACTTTTATGATAACTTACTTTATGTATGTGTGTTTTCAAGTAAAAGGACTAGTAAGCCTTTCCATAAGAAGTAGCAAAATATTGTTATATTTGTTTTAAACCTCTGAAGTTAGGGTTTTGATTTTTTTCTTTTTAAATGAGATTAAATGATTCTGTACTTCAACCTTTGACTATATTTCCTACCTGGACTCCTAAATTGAACTTATCAATATTTTGTTGCTTTGTCTGTGTATAGTAACATTGTATTGAAATGAGAAATACTTGGTATTTATTGCATTAACACCAAAACCTAAAATCAGGGAAGTAGTCATTGTGACTCACATCTTGGCCAGGCAGCCTGCTGTTTGAAGTATGATTCCTGGTGAGTATTGTAGTCTTACCCTTAGGATTCAGTAATGAAGTTGAGTGGGGTTTCCTCTGAGCACTTTGGGATGATTGACAGTAAGGTGGGGGGAATCATCACTTAGCATGCCTACCCTTGATATGATTTCCCTGCTGTCTGGGGAGGTACTGAGGACAAATAGGACTTCGTGACGTCTATGTAATTAGTGTATGTTGGTTCCAGCTGAACAAACTGGAGGGTAATGATCAGGTAAATGGAGATGGAATACATTAATGTAGGCGAAGGTATAAAAGACCTTAGGGAAAACCTTATAAAAATTTTATGGGGTTGTTAGAATATCTTTATTTTATATCTTTTCATATATATATATTTTAATAAACTTATCTGTTTATATTTTTGTTAGAATATCTTCACTTTTATCCTGGGTGTACATAGAGTTGAAAGAAATTTAAGTGTCAAAACCATTTACCTTTTCTCATTTACATGATTTACTTTTCAGGATATTTTTCAACCTTTGTTTTAATTTGAAAAGGAGTTAAAGTTCTTAATTTTTAAAAAATTATTTCACAAAATCTGTTAATGGACTTATTTTCGGCTAATGTAATTATTAATTCTCAAATAGGAATAAATGACCAGAGTGAAGTTTGTAAAACTTTTTGGGGGTGGTAACTGAAAAATCAGGTGACCTTTTGTTATATGTGTGTGTAGTTGAGATGGTATATTTAACTAACATTTTCTTATTTTTAGTATATGTGCTGCCGAAGTGAGCATAACTAACATTTTCTTAAATTGCTTTTGCTAGTACAGAATATTGTAAGATGGTGGCCATCATAGTCCATGTTTCCCAATTATCTTAATTAGATCAGAAGCCTTCCCAGTCTTTTAGATTGCAATAGAAAATCTGTAAGATTCTTAATTCATTCTTGCAAAAAATACTTATAGTTGTCATTGTTCAAGATGAAGTTTTCTTATCAGCAACATAAAATTCCATGGCAGAGCCTCTGATAGTGACTGTAATACTGCATTTAATGGGAAGGAAGGAATTGGTTTCATTAATGTGATTATGGACCTTGGAGTTCTGGTAATTAGATAATTAAAGGGTTTTTAAATGGCATATTTGCTTTAAAACTTGCTACTGCTCACTTTTCTCATAAAACTTAGCTTTCAGTAACCTTTTTGGATTAAGAATGCAATGTATCTACCTATGCTTATTTAAAACACTAGACTTTTCAGTGAAGAACAAATTAATCAGGAGAAGAAAGCATTTAACATGTTTAGACATTACTTTTTCCACCCTTTTTCTTTTATTGACTTTGGAAAAACATGTTTTGCTGAGGCATTATAATACTATATCAGTTTAAAATGTTTTGATTATCTTCAGCTTGGCTAAATTACTTTCTCTACATTTTTGGGGAAAATGGAATAAGATAGGATTCCTGGTAGGAATTTGTTCACATTAATATGGCTCATCAGGGACATTATATTTAATTGGAGATCCTGCAGAATAGTAGCAGGAGGCTGAAGAGAATTATTTAGCATTAGCAATGGCTCGTCTGGGAGTTGTGCACTAATCAGGGAGCTTGAGTGTTAGCAGTGGGGATGATGGGAATTATGACGATTATGACATGTAAGCATGTCTGTGTGCAAAGTGGACAGGCAATGAGTTAATCAAGAAGTATATTAAATGGCTCCCATGCTGATTCATTATTATCTACCATAGTGCCTGTCAGGTTGTGTATTTAAAAAATACAATTATTGCTGAATTCAATGTGTATAAATTCAGCCACCATTTTTTTGCTTTTCTCTAAAATAACCTCAAATTACCTAATACTACATATAAAAATAGAAAAATGTATCAACCCTGCTGACTATGCGATCTGTGTATTAAAATACAGTATCTCATTTTATTTTAACACTTTAGAATGAACCTTTAATTTCAGATTCATTTAAACATTTGTTTGCTTTGCCTTTTCATAATATTTGTTGTAAAAAGACTCTGGCTTGTTTTCTACTGCATAAAGTGTTTAGGTTCAAAAACAAATTTTATATATCTTTATTTTTCAAAATGAAAAAATAATTTCATTCTGTCCGGAAGGCATTAATATTTAACACATGAAGCTAATCATTAGACACAAGACAAATCAAAGCATTAATCTTTTCTACCATCACAATGCTCCAAAATCAGGGGGTGGGCGTGGTAGTGGTAGGAATCTTTTTTGCTCTAGTGGGTGGCCTCTTTGTACCAGGTAGACCCATTCTGTGCCCAGCATGGTTAGAGAAACTACTGGTTAGAAATGTACTTATTTTGGGAAATGGAACTAATAAACTGAATTCCTTTTAGAAAATAAATTGAAATGCAGTATAAATCTATGAGCAAACTGGATTATATCTATAGGCAAATTTATAGAGTTACTGTATAGATGAACACATACAGTTCCTTTTTCTTTTTTATTATTATTGTAAGCACTGCCAAATGTAATGAAACTTTCTACCAAACTGTGACCTTCATGTATTAACTTAATTAAAGCAATATTATGCGTACTACTTGAAGTGTTAACCTGTGGGTAGTGGTTATTGAAATCCATTATCTGTGGAGTCGGTATTAGTGGTCAGCTGTATTAGAAAGAAAACTTGCAACCAAGACTCTCCCTTGGGTGCTGTGAACTCAGCAGGTTAAATCGTCAAAACCTGTCAAAGCTTCTTAAAAGACTGATAGTTTAAGCTCTGTGGAGTTAAAGATAAACCAATCATTCCAGTAAGGAAGGACTGTGACTGTTTAGCAGCAAGGCAAAAATTACATTTGGGCAGGGGGAAAAAAAAGGATTTATATCAGTATCTTTATGTATGAGTTATTTTATTCGTATATATGTTTGTATACTTCCTGTTTAATAAAAACACTCCAATTTTTAATCTGTAGAAAGTGACTTGTGAAAATTTTCATTTGTAAAATGAAAAGGTGTCCCTAAGTCCTTAATTTTTGTTAGTAAGACCTTTATCCTTTTACTGATACTAAAAGTTTAAAAACAAAACACAGTGAAATATTGTGAGTCTACCTTTTGTTTTTGTGTTTTTGAGTTCCTGGTGACTTTAAACAGCATGGTTTGAAAAAGAACATTTGTTTCCATGTAGTTAGTACCCGATGGTATGAAAAAATACCTAATCATGGATTTAGTTTTCTCTAAACATCTACTGAAGCAGGTTTAGAAGTTCTGTAGTCTTACTGAAAAAGCATATGTTAAAAAAAAAGGTTTGAAAATACAGCTTACCTTTATAAATATAGTATTTTTGATATTGCCGTGTTTATAAGACTTTGACTTGACTCGTTTCTGTTAGTGTCACTCATTTAAGACCTCTTAGTGGATGGAAAGATGATCATTTTAAGAAGTACTAATAGCTATCACTTACTGCATATCTACAGTATACTAGAGAATCAGTGATTATGTAAGGGAAGTATTACTGTCATCGTTTTTAGAAAATTGGGGCTTCAAGATATAAAATAGGTTGTCAGAGATCATTTAGCTAGGTAAGCAATGGAGCTGAGGTTCTAATTATGTGTGGTTCCCAAATTGTACTCTTTCCATTGTAGCATATTGCTTCCCATGCTAAGTATATGAAAAAGTCCCTTTCCTCCCCCAAAGAAAGTCAGGTTTATTACCTTGAAGGCCACTGTTTATTAGTGCCTGTTGTGGGCCAGATGCTATGCTAGTCGTTGAAATTAGAATAGTGACCAGGAGAAACATGATTTTTGCTCTCATGGCACTTAGAGTCTAGTGGTAGAGACAGATATAAAATAAGAAAACATGCAAACAGATAATTACAAATTGTGGTAAGTGTTATGAAGGAAACAGACTAGTTGCTGAGAGAGAATAATGGTGGTCAGGGAAGTTCTTTGAAGGGGGTAAAATGTAAGATGAGACCTGAGAGATGAGAGTCAGCTATTAGCTAGGCAGTCAGCTAGACAAATGGTGCAGTGTGTGCAAAGGTCCTGAGCCAGTCCAGTAGATTGGTTCCTAATCTGTGTATCAGCACTCCTCAGCTTGTGTAGGTATTCATTTGCTAGCTATCTCTAGCAACAGCCAGCGCATTGACCCTACTTGGGACAGCTTCTTTTGGTACTTGCTGCTCCTCTTTTCTCGGTTGTCACAATGCAACTGCCAATTTGGAGTAGCAAAAGGAGGAGTCCAGGAGGCATCTTCAGGAGGATATAAGGTTGTCTGAATGGCAGTAGTAGATTTATATCTGATATATCAATTTATTTGAGTCAAAGCCTATCCTAAGGAAGAGAGGCTCCAATTCAGATAATTTCTATTATTGCCATCTTCAGTCATGCATCCATTCAATATGTTTATTGCAAAGCACTGTCTAGATACTGGGAGTGAGGTGTGGTCTGTCAGTGGAAGCTTGTAGGCGTGGGACAAAGGGCAGGAACCATGTCTTTCTATGTGGGAGACAGCACAGGTAAAACTGATACAGATAGTATTTTTAAATGTCTTATTTTGTAAACAACTGTTTAGTGCCTTCCAAGTCTTCCTGTGAATTAATCATATATTAGTTTAGTTTCCAGATCTATAATGTATTCCCTAAATGGTTGCTGGATATTTTAGTAAAAGGGAATTTATAATTAAATATAGCAAAGTAACTTCAGTGAGCTGTTTCAATTAAGTATTACAGATCCCTAGGCTACACTGATGAAACTCAACAGGGATGGTCTTTGTAGGGGAGAACAGTTTCAAAACTACACAAACCTGTTTGTGAAGGGTTTCATGTAATTTTTCCTCTTGATAAGAAATGCTTTCACATATACTTTTTTCTAAATACTTTTTTTTAAAAGAGCAGTTTTAGGTTCGTAGCAAAATTGAGAGGAAAGTATAGAGATTTCCAATACACCCCCTGTCTCCACACATGCATGGCCTCTCCATTATCAACATCTACCATCAGAGTGGTGCATATATTGCAAGTGAATGAGCTTACATTGACATATCATAATTACCCAAAGTCCGTAGTTTACATTAGGGTTCACTCTTGGTGTTGTACATTCTATAGATTTAGGCAAATGTATAATGACATGTATCCATCATTACAGTATGATACAGAGTATTTTCACTGCTCTAAAAATCCTCTGTGCTCTGCCTGTTCATCCCTTGCCATCCCCCCAAACCCTGACAACCACCGGCCTTTTTACTGTCTCCATAGTTTTGCCTTTTCCAGAATGTCATATAACTGGAATCGTACAGTATGTAGCTTTTTCAGATTGGCTTCTTTCACTTAGTAGTATGAAGTTAAGGTTTCTCTATGTCTTTTCATAGCTTGATAGCTCGTTTCTTTTTAGTGCTGAATAATAATTCTGTTGTTTAGATTACTACAGTTTATTCATTCATTCACCTACCGAAGGACATCTCGTTTGCTTTTGGCAATTATGAATGAAGCTGTTATAAACATCTGTGTGTAGGTTTCTGTGTGGACATGGGAGTGTGATTGCCAGATCATATGGTAAGATCATGTTTAATTTTGTAACAAATCACCAAACTATCTTCTGAAGTAGCTGTACCATTTTGCATTCCCAGCGGCAGTGAATGGGAGTTCCTGTTGTTCCACATCCTCATCAGCATTCGATGTTGTCAGTGTTCTGGATTTTGGTCATTCTAATAGGTGTGTGGTGGTATCTTGTTTTAATTAGTGTTTTCCTGATACGGGATGTGGAGCATCTTTCCAAGTGCTTATTTGCCATCTGTGTATCTTCTTTGGTGAGGTGTCTGTTAAGGTCTTGGGCTCATTTTTTAATTGAGTTGTTTGTTTTCCTATTGGTGAGTTTAAGAGTTCTTTGTATATTTTGGATAATAGTCCTTTAACAGATGTGTCTTTTGCATATATTTTCTTTCAGTCTGTGGCTTGTCTTCTAATTCTCTTGACATTGTCTTTGCAGAGAAGTTTTAAATTTTAATAAAGTCTAGCTTATTCTTTCTTTCATGGACTGTGCCTCTGGTGTTGTTTATCCAAAAAGTTACTGCCATACCCAAGGTCATCTAGGATTTCTCCTTTCTTATCTTCTAGGAGTTTTATAGTTTTATGTTTCACGTTTAGGTCTGTGGACCATTTTGAGCTAATATTTGTAAAGGGTGTAAGGTCTGTGTCTAGATTATAATTTTTTTTTGCATGTGGATGTTCAGTTATGCCAGCACCATTTGTTGAAAAGGCTATTTTTGCTCCATTGTATTGCTTTTTCTCTTTTGTCAAAGATCAGTTGTCTCTATTTATGGGGGTATGTTTACGGGTCCTCAATTCTATTCCATTGATCTGTTTGTTCTTTTGCTGATTATCACACTGTCTTGCTTACTGTAGCTTTACAGTAAGTTATTTTTTTTAAATTAAAAAATTTTTTTTCACTTTTGCGGTATGCGGTCCTCTCACTGTTGTGGCCTCTCCCATTATGGAGCACAGGCTCCGGACGCGCAGGCTCAGCGGCCATGGCTCACGGGCCCAGCCGCTCCGCGGCATGTGGGATCTTCCCGGACCAGGGCACAAACCTGTGTTCCCTGCATCGGCAGGCGGACCGTCAACCACTGCGCCACCAGGGAAGCCCTACAGTAAGTTTTGATGTTGAGTGTTAATATTCCAACTGTGTTTTTCAGTATTGTGTTGGCTGTTGTGGTCTTTAGCCTCTCATATAAACTTTAGGTTTGTTGATATTCACAAAATAACTTGGTGGGGTTTTGACTGCATTGAATTTATAGATCAAATTGGGAAGAACTGACATCTTGACAATATTGAGTCTATCCATTGAGATAGACTCTCTCTCCATTTATTTAGTTTTTCTTTGATTTCATCAGTTTTGTAATACTCCTCATATAGATCTTGTACATATTTTATTAGACCTATCCCTAAGTATTTCATTTTTTGGGTGCTAATGTAAATGGTATTGTGTTTCACATTTCAAATTGTACTTGTTCATTGTTGGTATATAGGAAAACAAATTCACTTTTCTATATTAATCTTGTATCCTGCGTTCTTGCTATTAGATGATCATGTCATCTGTGAACAAAGATAGTTTTATATGTTCCTTCCCAATCTGTATACTTATTTCCTTGTCTTGTTGCATTGGCTGAGACTTCCAGTATGATGCTGAAAAGCAGTGGTAAGGGAACATCCTTGCCTTGTTCCTGATCTTAATGGGAATGTTTAGAGTTTCTCATCAGTAAATATAATGTTAGCTATAGGTTTTTTGTAGATAGTCTATCAACGTGAGAAGGTCCCCTTTATTTCTAGTTTACTGAGAGTTCTTTATTATGGACAGGTGTTGGATTTTGTCAAATGCTTTTCCTGCTTTTATTGATATGATCATGTGATTTTTCTTTTTTTAGCTTGTTGATATGATGGTTTACATTAATTGATTTTCAAATGTTCAACCAGTCTTGCATGTCTAGGATAAATCCCACTTGGTTGTGGTGTATAATTTTTTTTAATACATTGTTGGATTCAATTTGCTAGTATGTTGTTGAGGATATTTGCATCTATGTTCATGTTGTTTTGTTTGCATATAGATGTTGAGTTGTTCCAACCATTTGTTGAAAGGACTAAAGGACTATCATTTCCCTATTGTATTGCTTTTGTACCTGTGTGGAAAATCAAATAGTGACTTGTATGATTCTATTTCTGGACTCTATTTTCTAGTCCACTGATCTGTATCTGTCTGTCCATTTGGTAATACTACATTGTCTTGATTACTATAGTTTTATCATCAGTGTTAAAATTGGATTCCTCCAGCTTTATTCTTTTTTATCCAGAATTGTTTTAGCTAGTCTAGTTTCTGTGCTTTCCCAAATACATTTTAGAATTTTGTCTATATTTACTAAAAATCCTTCTGGAATTTTGATTGTAATTGTATCAGTTTGGAGAGAATTGACTTCTTTACTATGATGAGGCTTTCTATCCATGAACATGGGAGGTCTCTTATTTTATTTAGGTCTCATCTGATTTCTTTCATCAGCATTTGTAATTTTCAGCGTGCAGATCTTGTACATATTTTGTTAGATTGTATACCTAAGTGTTTCATTTTTTTGTGAGGTTCTTAAAATGTTTTTTTTTTTTAATTTAGGTTTCCAGTGTACATTGCTAATAGTAGATGTGTGATTAATGTTTACATGTTGATCTTGTATCTTGTGATTTTGCTAAACTCACTAGTTCTAGGAGGTTTTTGGTAGATCCCTTTGGATTTTTTATGAAGACGATTATGCTGTGTGTGAACAGTAACAGTTTTATTTCTTCTTTTATGATCTGTATGCCTCATTTCTTTTTCTTTCCCGATTGCACTGGCTGGGAACTCTACATTATGATTTGGTATAAGAGTGGTGATAGTGCATATTTTCCAATCTACTGGAAAAGCATTCAGTCGGTCAGTATTAAGTTTGGTGTTAGTTGTAGATTTTTGTAGATGCTCTTTATCAGGGTGAGCAGGATCCTGTCTACTTCTGGTTTTCCAAGAGTTTTTTTTTTTTTTCCATCATGAATGCTTTTTCTGAATCAATTGACATGATTATGTGTATTTTTAATTTTGATTGTAATATGATACTTTACATTGAGTGGCTGTTTTTTAAATATTGAACCAATCTTGTGTTTTGGGCATAAACCCTGCTTGATTGTGGTGTATTATTCTTAGAAAAAGAATAAAAAACTGATAATCAGAACCAGCTACTTCAGATTACTTTAAACCCATTAAAATCACCCTCGAACTATCCTTAGGGAAATCTTTTTCTGATTGTACCAAACAATTATTTCCAACTTGACAGCCAGTGATCCTCAAGTCTTACCTTTAGATTAGATTTCTTAATATTTTATTACTAGTTTTTTCATCACTGGTATGAGGGATCTTGGTCTGCAGTTTTCTGTTTGTGTATTCTCTTTGGTATCAGGATAATGCTGGCTTTATAAAATGAACTGGGAAATGCTCCTTCTCATTTTTTTTTTCTGGATGAGCGTGTATAGAATTGGTTTCATTTTCTTTAAATATTTGGTAGAATTTTCCAGTGAAATCAACTGAGCCTGGAGATTTCTTATTCAGAAGATTTTAAACTATGAATTCGATTTCTTCAATAGTTACAGGATTATTCAGGTATCTATTTCATGTTGAGTGTGTTTTCTTAGTGTGTTGTTTTCAAGGAATTGGTTTATTTCACCTGAGTTGTCTAGTTTATATGCATGGAGTTGTTCTTGGGATTTCTTTATTATCCTTTTGATGTCTGTGTAGTTTGTAGTGATAATCCGTCTTTCATTTCTGATATTGATAATGACTTTTACCTTCTCTTTTCTTTTTGTTAGTCTTGCTTGAGGTTTATCAATTTTACTGATACTTTTGAAGAACTAGCTTTATGTTTGATTTTTTCCTATTGTGTTTCTCCTTTCAATTTCATTGATACCTGTTCTTTACTATTTTCTTCAGCTTTTTTTCCCTCTTTTTCTGATTTGTTAAGGTGGGAGCTTAGATGACTGATTTGAGATATATTTTAGTATGTAACATTTAATGCTGTAATTTCCTCTGTAAGCACTGCTTTAGGTACATCTAATAATTTTTGATCTATTTTCACTTTTGTTCAGAATATTTTCTAGTTTTCCTGTTTTATTCATGAGTTATTTACAATTGTTTAATTTCTAAGCGTTTGGAGATTTTTCTGTTATTTGTTACTGATTTCCAGTTTAATTCCTTTATGGCCAGAGAACACATTTGTTTGTTTTGTTTCTTTTCAGTGCGTTAAGGTTTGTTTCACGATGTAGGTATGGTTTATCTTGGTGACTGTTTCATGTGTAGTTGAAAAGATTGTTTCATCGTCTGTTGTTGGATGCAGTAGTGTATAAATGTCAGTTGGATACAGATGATTGATAGTATTGTCCAGTTTCTCTCTATTCTTGCTAATTTTCTACTACTAGTTTTTTATTGAGAGAAGCGTGTTGGAATCTCCAACAACAGTTGGGTGTTTGTTTCTCCAGCACTGTTTTTAGGTACCTACATATTAAGAATTATTATATCTTTTTGTCAGATTCACCGTCGTTATCGTGTAATAGTCTTCTTTATCGCTTGTAACTTTCTTTGCTCTGAAGTCTGCTTTGTCTGATACTAATACCAGCATTCCAGCCTTCTTTCATTGAATGTTGCATGTTATTTTTTCCCCACTATCTTGCTTTTAAACTACCTATATCGTTATATTTAAAGTGAATTTCTTGCAGGCAGCATATAGTTTGGTCATATTAAAGAAACCATTTGACTGTATTTATTTATTTATTTATTTTTGCGGTACACGGGCCTCTCACTGTTGTGGCCTCTCCCGTTGCGGAGCACAGGCTCCGGACACACAGGCTCAGCGGCCATGGCTCACGGGCCCAGCCGCTACACGGCATGTTGGGATCCTCCCAGACCAGGGCACGAACCCGTGTCCCCTGCATCAGCAGGCGGACTCTCAACCACTGCACCACCAGGGAAGCCCCTGACTGTATCTTTTAATTTGTGTATTTAGACCCTTATGATTAATTTTTGATATGTTTAGGTCTCAGACTGCCATTTTATTATTTCCTGTTTTTCCATCTAGTTTTTGTTCCTTTTACCCATTTTGTGTCATCTTTTTGGGTTATTTGAACCTTTTTTAGTATTCCTTTTTAGTTCATCTGTTGTGTTTCTGACTATATCTTGTTTAGTTTTTTTTTTAATGGTTACTCTATGGATTACAATATACATTCTTTTTTTCCTATTTATTTATTTGGCTGCTTTGGGTCTTCATTGCTGTGCATGGGATTTCTCTAGTTATGGCAAGTGGGGGCTGCTCTTCGTTGTGGTGTGTGGGCTTCTCATTGCGGTGGCTTCTTGTTGCAGAGCACGGGCTCTAGGCGTGTGGGCTTCAGTAGTTGCAGCATGTGGGCTCAGTAGTTGTGGCTCGCAGGCTCTAGAGCGCAGGCTCAGTAGTTGTGGCACACGGGCTTAGTTGCTCCATGGCATGTGGGATCTTCCCGGGCCATGGATCGAACCCGGGTCCCCTGCATTGGCAGGCGGATTCTTAACCACTGCGCCACCAGGGAAGCCCTTGGCAGACGGATTCTTAACCACTGCACCACCAGGGTTTTCATAATGTATTTAGAATCCATATTTTCCCAACTCAATTGGAATGTAGAAATCTTTCTACCATATAGGTATCTTTATTCTTTCCCTTTAATGTTATGGTTTTCTTGTGTATTTTATCTACATACATTGAAAACTGTGTCAGACATTGTTAAGATTTTTACTTTCAATAGTCAAACATATTTTAAAGAACTAAGAGGGGGAAAATTGTTTATTATATTCACCCAGATATTTACCATTTCTGTTGCTAATCCTTCACTCCTGCTGTTGCAAGTTTCTAATGTCATATCCTTTCTGTTTGAAGAACTTCCTTTAGCACTTCTTGTAGAGCTGATTTGCTGGCAGTTAATTCTCTTAGCTTTCCTTCGTCTTTATTTCACCTTTATTCTGATATTGTTTTGCATATAGAATTTTAGGTTGACACTTCTTTCTTTCTAGCAGTTTAAGAATATTGAATACTTCTTTCTGGTCTCTCTAGCTTCTGAGTTCCCCTATAGTTAATGTGTTGTTTTTCTTTGCCTTCAGAATTTTTTCATTGTCTTTAGTTTTCAGTGGTTTGATTATATTTGTTTGGTCATCAATTTCTGTTGTTATTCTGTTTGGGATTCTTTGAGGTTCCTGAATCTATAGGTTTATGTCTTTAACAAAGTTAGGGAATTTTCAGCCATTATTTCTTAAAGATATTTTCTCAGCACCATGCTATTTTTTTCTTCTTTTTCTCTGGTAACGTGTATATTAGACCTTTTGTGATTGTTCCATAGTTCCTTGAAGCTTTGTTAATTTTTTCCAATCTCTGTTCTCTCTGACTCAGATTGGATAATTTCTTTTAATTTACCTTTAAGTCTGTTGATTCTTTCCTCTGCTATTGAGCCCATCCATTAAGGTTTTTTAAAAAAATTGGTTGTATATTTCAGTTCTAAAGTTTTTCATGGATTTCTTTTTAGAAATTCTGTTTTCTGTTACTTTATAGTTTTTCATTTCTTCTAAGTGTTCACAGTTGCTTGCTGGAATATTTTTATAATAGCTTCCTTAAACTCTTTGTCAGATAATTGTGACAATTTTGTCATCTTGGCCTTGGTGTCTTGATTTTTTCCTATAAGAGTTAAGATTTACCTGGTTCTTGGTGTGCAAAGTAATTTTGGATTATATTTTGAATATTACGAGACTGAATGTTGCTGAAATCCTTTGGAGAATGTTGATATTTTTGTTTTAGCAGCAGTTGACATGGTTGGCTTCAGAGTGCATGTTCTTATCCTTTTTCTGTGTGCTGTGGGGTTTTGTAATGCTATTCATACTGTCTCACATGTACATAACCCACCGGTCAGTCTGAGATATGTGGTCTCTTTGTTCAGTTTTAAAATTCTTTGGTCTGCTTACTAGGATCATATCTGTACATGCCCAACCTAAGAATGAGCCCAGGAGTTCATAAACAACTTTATTGAGTCACTTTTCCATGCTAGCTTCTCCTATTATCTCCTCTTATTCCTTTGGCTTTCCCGTTTCTTTCCTCTTGTCTAAAAGGCTGGAAACCTTGCACTGCTGCACACACTGTGTCCATGGCCAGGTATGGAGAATACAGGGGGACCTAAAGAAAACTGTTTGTTTACTCACAGTGCTGCTGACACCAAATGTGTAGGAATTTTTCTCATACTAACAACCAGTTTTCCAACTCTTTGGGCACCAGCTGGATGTCCTACAATTTAATTCAATTCTTACACTAACTACCTGCGGTTAGCTCAGATTCCGTGAGTTAAAGGGTCAGGTCCACAGACTGCCCTCATTTCAGATGCTGGTCTCAAGTGCTAGATTGTCATCTGTACTTTTCACCACCAACCAGCTATAAATCGGGTTTCCGTAACCCCCTCCTCAGTTTATAATGACCCACAGAACTCAGGCAAACACTTAATATTTACAGGTTTACTATAAATGATATTATAAAAGGTACAAATGAACAGCTAATTGAAGAGGTATGTAGGGCAAGGTCTGGAAGGGTCCTGAGCACAGGAACTTCTGTCCCATGGAGTTGGGGTGTGCCACCTTTCTGGCATGTGAAAGTGCTCAGCAACCCAGAGCTCTCGTAGAGCTTTCATGGAGTCTCCATTATGTAGGCATGGTTGGTTAAGTCTTTGATCATCAGTGATTAACTCAACCTCTATCCCCACCCCTCTCCCCTGAGTTCAGGGGATAGAACTGAAAGTTCCAACCCTCTAATGGAGTCTTGGTTGTTCTGGTGATCAGCCCCCATCCTGCAGCTATCTAGGAGCTTCCAGCCACCAGTCATCTCATTAGCATACAAAAAGACACTCTTAGCACTCCGGAGATTCCAAGGGTCTTAGAAGCTCTTGTCAGGAACTGGGGTCAAAGACCAAATATTAGAACAAAAGATGCTCCTAGCACCCCTATCATCAGGAAATGACAAGCGTTTTAGGAGCTTGTGTCAGGAACTGGTGGCAGAGACCAAATGCATATGTGTTCTTACGTGACAAAGAAAGAAAGCAGGGGAAATTTACCCATCCTCTTGGGACCACAGTTTCATTGATTAGAGAAGATTGTTCCTTCTATGATTGTTTTGGCTCCTGTAGGCCCCCATTTTTTTTTTTTTTTTTTTTTTTTTTTGGTGGGGGTGGGGGCCTCCCCT
>NW_020171825.1:1052035-1053155 GCF_003031525.2 Neophocaena asiaeorientalis asiaeorientalis | reverse complement strand
CCTCCCGGACCAGGGCACGAACCCACGTCCCTTGCATCGGCAGGCGGACTCTCAACCACTGCGCCAGCAGGGAATCCCTAGGCCCCCATTTTTACCATTGCTACTGCAGCCATGGAATTACTTGGGAGCTGGGACACAAAAGAATGGAGCTAAAAAACCAAAAAAACCCTGGGAGATTTCTGTAGTGTTCTAAGTCTTAGGAGCTCCCTTTTCTGCTTCTGGAGTCAGAAATACAGGGCTTCCCTGTCAGCACCCCATTGCCTAGTGGGTATCAGATTGTTGATCAGGCAGAGGGATCATGGAGGAGATGAAAATCCCAAACTCACCGCTGGTTCATGGTAACTTGAACTCTGTTCTTCCTCCATCTGCGTGCTGCTACGTACTTTTCCGAGTTCACAAATAGTTGATTAATGTATTCTGTTCAGATTTCATAGCTGCATTCAGTGGGACAAACAGAATGGAATATGCTTACTCCATTTTACCTGAAATTAGAATGACCAGTGGTGTTTTTTAAAAATTAAAGTCTGAGAAGGATTTTGATATATCCGAATGGGTTTTTGTATCCTATATATTATGTTGTGTATCCTATATTATGGGAAAAGTGTGGTTAGGAAACATCAGAGGAAAAGAAAGCTTTTCATTTTCAACAGCACTCCTTGTTAAGCATCGTGTGAGTCTTGGGAGAGAAAAGAGAATGTTTGCAGCTAGTTGCTTGGAGTGGCCCAACTGCAGCAATGTATATTAAGCTGCTGTTTACGATGGAATATAGCATTCCTCACATGATCCATTATCTTCTTTTCGTGGGAGGTAAACATTGAGAACCACTGATTTCCTGGTTAAAGCCCAAACTCTACTGTGTCATTCAAGATTCCCTTCAAGCTGGTTTTCCTCATAGTTGATCATTCTCTTCCGCCATCCTTTCCTGTTAGCGCCTCCTTATCCACCTTGGTTTCAGGCCATTTCACTGATTTCTAAATAGGCTGGGGCCTTTTACATTCTATGATTTCTCTGTTGGTAGTTCCCTTCTCACTTTTTTCCATTGATTAGAAATCCAGTTTTATACTTTAATAACTGATTCTTCATGGGTTACTTTCTGCATTAGCAGTTTATACGTACTCTT